>NW_021289907.1:32134-35058 GCF_002162155.2 Triticum dicoccoides
TTCTTCTTCTTCTTCTTCTTCTTCTTCTTCTTCTTCTTCTTCTTCTTCTTCTTCTTCATCATCTTCTTCTTCTTCTACTTCTAATTCTTCTTCTTCTTATTGTGACACCCCCGATTCAATCGTACACTAATCATGCACGCAAATGTGTACGATCAAGATCAGGGACTCACGGGAAGATATCACAACACAACTCTACAAATAAAATAAGTCATACAAGCATCATATTACATGCCAGGGGCTCGAGGGCTCGAATACAAGAGCTCGATCATAGACGAGTCAGCGGAAGCAACAATATCTGAGTACAGACATAAGTTAAACAAGTTTGCCTTAAGAAGGCTAGCACAAACTGGGATACAGATCGAAAGAGGTGCAGGCCTCCTGCCTGGGATCCTCCTAACTACTCCTGGTCGTCGTCAGCGGGCTGCACGTAGTAGTAGGCACCTCCAGTGTAGTAGGAATCATCGTCGACGGTGGCGTCTGGCTCCTGGACTCCAGCATCTGGTTGCGACAACCAGAAAGAAAGGAAAGGGGGAAAAGGGGGGAGAAAGCAACCGTGAGTACTCATCCAAAGTACTCGCAAGCAAGGAACTACACTACATATGCATGGGTATATGTGTAAGGAGGCCATATCAGTGGACTGAACTGCAGAATGCCAGAATAAGAGGGGGATAGCTAATCCTGTCGAAGACTACGCTTCTGGCAGCCTCCGTCTTGCAGCATGTAGAAGAGAGTAGATTGAAGTCCCCCAAGTAGCATCTCCAAGTAGCATCTCCAAGTAGCATCTCGAGTAGCATCGCAGTAGCATAATCCCACCCGGCGATCCTCCCCTCGTCGCCCTGTGGAAAAGCGATCACCGGGTTGTCTGTGGAACTTGGAAGGGTGTGTTTTATTAAGTATCCGGTTCTAGTTGTCATAAGGTCAAGGTACAACTCCAAGTCGTCCTGTTACCGAAGATCACGGCTATTCGAATAGATTAACTTCCCTGCAGGGGTGCACCACATAACCCAACACGCTCGATCCCATTTGGCCGGACACACTTACATGGGTCATGCCCGGCCTCGGAAGATCAACACGTCGCAGCCCCACCTAGGCAAAACAGAGAGGCCAGCACGCCGGTCTAAACCTAAGCGCACAGGGGTCTGGGCCCATCGCCCATAGCACACCTGCACGTTGCGAGGGCGGCCGAAAGCAGACCTAGCCTAGTGGCGTTCCAGTCCAATTCGGCGCGCGCCGCTCCGTCGCTGACGTCTGAAGTGCTTCGGCTGATACCACGACGTCGGGATACCCATAACTACTCCCACGTAGATGGTTAGTGCGTATAGGCTCGTAGCCGACTCAGATCAAATACCAAGATCTCGTTAAGCGTGTTAAGTATCCGCGAACGCCGAACAGGGCCAGGCCCACCTGTCTCCTAGGTGGTCTCAACCTGCCCTGTCGCTCCGCCACAAAGTAACAGTCGGGGGCCGTCGGGAACTCAGGCCCACCACTACCTGGATGGAGCCACCTGTCCTTTCAGCCCCCTTATCCGAATCACTTGCGGGTACTCAACGAGCTGACCCGACTTTAGTCACCATCTGTCTAGTAGGTATGTATGTACAGTATATACCCGTGATCACCTCCCGACTGATCACGGCCCAATAGTATAGCAAGGCAGACTGACAAGAATGTAGGGCCAATGATGATAAACTAGCATCCTATACTAAGCATTTAGGATTGCGGGTAAGGTATCAATGACTGTAGCAGCAATGACAGGCTATGCATCAGAATAGGATTAACGGAAAGCAGTAACATGCTACACTACTCTAATGCAAGCAGTATAGAATAGAATAGGTGATATATGGTGATCAAGGGGGGGGCTTGCCTGGTTGCTCTGGCAAGAGAGAGGGGTCGTCAACACCGTAGTCGATCACAGGGGGTACTGGCAGCGGCCTCGGGATCTACCGGAAAAAGTAACGGAGGGGGCACATAATAAATAACAGAGCAATCAAAGCATAACATGACAAATGCGGTGCTAGAGGTGATCTAACGCAGGGATAGGTGATACCGATGAAGGGGGAAACATCCGGGAAAATATCCCCGGTGTTTCGCGTTTTTGGACAGATGAACCGGAGGTGAAATGTTGCAGGTTCACTATGCTAGGGACGCGTGGCGGACGAACGGGCTGCGTATCCGGAATCGTCTCGTCGTTCTGAGCAACTTTCATGTACAAAGTTTTTCCATCCGAGTTACGAATTATTTTATATTAATTTTCAAAGTTTTAATTCATTTTCTAATTTATTTTAATTCGAAATTAATGTTAAATTGCTAGATGTACCCAGCACAGTGTACACAAAATTGTACACAGGCTGACAAGTGGGACCAGGGGAACCCATTTGACCAGTCAAACTTTGACTGGTCAACAGGGGTGGGGCCCCCTGTCATTGACTGTCTAGTTAACTAACATGTTTACTTAGGCTAATTAGATAGTTAATTGGTTAATTAAGCAACATTAATTAAGTTAATTAATTAATTAATTAATTAATTATTCTTCTTTTTTTATCTTTTTTTAACAGGGGTGTGAGGGGGGGCCCACTGGGCAGTTGCCCATAGGGCCAAACGGGCGCGGGCGATGGATCGGGTGCGGGGCGCCAGGACGTGGCCGAACCCAACCGGGCGCCGGACAGGGGAGGGCGCCGGCTGCGGCGAAGGTAGCAGGGGCCGCGGTTGGCTGGGCGCCGGCGGTTGGCTGCCGCGGGCGGCGCCAGCAAGGGCAGGCGCGAGAGGGGGGTGGCGCCTGCGGGCGCACACGGGGAAGGTCGGAGTGGGGCGGCGAGCGGCCATGAGTGTGGCGGACGCGGCGGCCGTGGGTGGTCGCGGTTGGGGCCGGGACGGAGCTAGGCGCGCGTCGGGCGCCGTTCAGGCGCAGCGCGGGGAGGAGGAGGGGA
>NW_021289907.1:36507-43132 GCF_002162155.2 Triticum dicoccoides
GGCATTTAATTAATTGTCATAGCTACGTTTTAATTACCTTAGAGCCTTTAAACAATTTTATAAAAGTGTGGTTTCTCCACTATAATTACCTATGAATTATTTGGCTCCACTCGAACATTTAGTTTTTATATTAGAAAACTTTTATTGTTTGCCTTTATTTTAAATTTGAAATTTGAACTGGTTTCGAACTAACTTGAGATTAGCAACTATAAACGAGGTGACGTGGCATCATTAGCAGAGGATCACTATAGCTTAATTACCCGGGCGTCACAATTCTCCTCCACTACAAGAAATCTCGTCCCGAGATTTAAGAGGTAGTGAAAGGGGGGAAGGTTCGGTTACGAATCTAGCGGGTCTTCTCATTCTGGCTTGCTCTTCTCGAAGAGAACCGGTCCAATACATTGATGTCTTCATTTCTCTGCTTCAGGTCCTTATGATGAAGTCGGCATCTTTTCTTCGGGATCTTCATCGTATTTACGAATAGGTAATGGGGTAGATCGAAAACGACAGAATGCTATAAGGGTAATAACCTGGGATTAACCCATGAATGAGCATATGAGTACCTCTCGAGTTGAACAAATAGAGCACATCGAGAGTAAAGTTGGAAGGTCCAACAAGAAGTTTCAAGTAGCCAGGCAATCGTTCATTGCCTAGGCAGAAGGTGAAAAGGGGTTTCAAGCAACGGAATAATTATTGTGTCCGATGCCAGAATTGACGATCTCATTGGGAGGTGGCTCATGAATTACATACGAGTCCACGCGGGAGGAATAACTTTGGGAACAGGGGGTGTACAGGAGAGTCAGGTTTCGATCCTGTGGAACTGTGGGTTATGGGCCCACCATGTGGGTTAAAGGTAGGAAGGGCGGAGACGTCTTGCGTGATCATGCAAGTAAGGTATGTCAGAGGATAGCCTATCAGTTATGTCGGCAACAACATCAGTACCAAGGACGAGGGACGAAGAGAACCATTTTCCTGCTCGTCGAACGAGGCAGACCAATAGGCAAGGTTCTCGTCCATCGGTGGCTACCAGAATGTCATCAACAATAGTAACAGGGTCTTATTGACAGAGTCGTACAACCGAGGTGTTTATATAAGCAGCGAATCTTTACTTCTTAGATCATATAAATCACAATAAAGGTTAACCCAACAATGGAAAGGAAAATATGATTATCAAATTAAACAGAACAAGGGAAAGGAAAATGTGTTTAAACACATATTTCAGGGGTATATCCTTCCCAAGGACAAGCAGAGCACGATATCCATGAAAGGATATTATGTCGAAAACTCTTGAGGTAAGGGGAGAGAATATCATGGCCTTACCCATACAACGGTGTTTGGATAATTTAGTAAGAAACATTTAGCATTGGCTTCAAATGGTCTTGTTGAAATTCGGAGTACCACAGACATGCTTCGAGATAGCATTGACATGGTCTTCAATCAAAGGCTAGACTTTGGACACAAAGGATCCATCGGAAACAACTTATAGAATAAGTCTTACAATTTCCTCATGGAAGAATGGATAACCTTGCTGAAAAGGAATCTATAATGATAGGTCCTCCAGCCGGGGGGGTGCTAGGCATGACATCATGTTACCGGGTCATCAAAGGATCAACATCATAACTCTTGGAAAGTTGTCCCAACCATCATATCTGACCGAGATTCATATCCAATTGGTGTCATGAAACCTCAGACTCAGGGGGTCCGAGAGGAAAAAGGTGCAACACAAATCGTCGAAATGACATTGCCAGATCCTCGAGAAATGAACTATGGGAGCGGGTTTCTGAAGCAATAGTTCATCATTAAACCAAGGAGAGGACAAGGAGGTGTCTGGTGAACTCAACGGCAATTCACCGAGATTCCCAAAAGATGGATTTCCACCATTGAGTGAACAAGGAGATAACATTTGTCAAATCAAATGATATAAGGAAGTATGCTCGAGGAAAACATACACCATTAAACATTGGTTGAAAGGTGCGCCCGAAATATGGGTTGGGTTGCACGACCAATGTCAGAATGGTGATGCAATAATCAATAGCCTAAGAATGAACTTTCGACCATTAACTTCAAAGAGATAGGGTTGCTAGAAGGAAAGAATCCAAACAACACCGTTCACTTGTTGGAATTAACACAGGGACCAAGAAAGAATGGTGATGGTGAGAAGTATTTCTATGTCAAGAGTTCTCAAGAGGTGGAACAAATCTCAGAACATTCTTGACATAAAGGACGGTAATACTCCAAGGTAAAGAAGAACAATTGCTGGATAGCAAGGAAACCAAGGTACAACACAAATTGTGAACAAGTTTGTGTTGGGGGGGGGGAAGGCAAGAATGTTGCCGCTGATAACTCAAATCATCGAGGGCAAGGATGTTATTTCTCATCATGAATTAAATTGATATCCTGGATGAGCTCAGAATGTTGATGATCACAACACCTTTGTCGCGAGAGTTCATGAAGATGTAATCAATCGGTAACGACATCAAGTCAAGTAATGATGAAGTGAAAGGTTATTGGAACCAAGGGTACGACACAAACTCGAAACCAAGCTTGTTGTTCAAGGCGAAATGATATGACGATGAGGATCGACATAAGGTTAGTTCATCGTCGAAAATTGGTGCTCCGAGAATAAGGACCAGGTAGCACAGTTAGAATCGTCACGACAATGATATAGCCAAACAGGCTAGGAATGGCGTGATCGGGTACAAACTCGTACTTATAGAAGCTTACTGTAGAGTTGTTGAACCGAAGAGCGGACTCGGTTCAGTTATCGGTGTCTTTGAGTGTTCAATAACTCAGAGCCCGCGAAAAATTGGAATCAATGGGAAGGTAGCACTTGATGAAGAACTCATAAGGAGTTATGCAGTTCCATGATAATCTCGAGATACCAGGGGGTAATACTCGACACAAGATCAAAGTAAAGGTGGGACTGGTGTATTGATCCATAGAAGACAATTGTTTTAACTTGTCCGAGAAATGAGATCAAAGAAGAACAATCATGGTCGGAACCACGGTTGCAAAAGGCCAGATCCTAGATATAAGATGAACTTATACCAAAGGAATAATTTATTTAAAAGAAGCTTTAATGATAAGATCTACATCGTGTCCATGGGCATGAACACAAGTTCAAGGTCGACTCCCACTTCTCCAATACATAACCTTTCATTCACTTCTCACGTTCGATGAAGATGCAGTGTTGAAATTTTATCTGGTGAAGCACCAGAAGAGTATGACTCGTGAAAACTTTCGGGTTCACACGGTTTAGAGAAGGCATATGTTCAACCCACAGGGGCTTCTTAGAAACGTATACCACAAGTTTCAAGAGTAAATAACACAAGCTCGAAAGTAGAGCAAGGTTGAGAAAGTAGATGATACAATTACCAAGGGCATTATGTATCCAAGGGAAGGCTCACAAGGTTATTGAATATGAAGGGCGTTGTCAGATAAAATCCAACAAAGGATCTGGTGGTCCATAAGGGAACTAACGTGAGCATCGGTACTCAACTAGAGGAAGCAGATTATAGAAACAACTGACTAACTCAATTGTCAAATGCAAAGGAATTATGATTTGCAAATCAAGGGATCAAAAGCAATGCTCTGATTAGGGGTGGATAAGTTGAATAGCCGTAGGGTACAATCAAAGACAATTGGATTGGTCGAGAACCAATTCCAGTAAAAAGAATGGCAGCTCAGCCGGAAAAGTAATTTATAAGGATCAATGATGATTGCGTGTATTCACAAACATATTGAGTCAACAGACTCAAAATGGTAATGACAAGGAATGTCAATATGACTATGAGACTTATGGGATTATCCATAATGCAAGCAAGCAAGAATTTCAAGAGCCAAAGGCTCCAGAGGATTTTCGGAAGATCGAATATTATTTTGAAGACTTTTGTGAAACACATGAACAACTGGGGATGAGCGGATACTCGACAAGTGCGAGAAATTATTCTTAGGGGTATTCAAGTGACAAGAACAGCAAGGCAGTAAGCTCAAGGGATTATCAAAATCACGATGAGTTTTTCAGGGTATCTTGTAATAACAAGACCACTGGGGATGAATGTAAGAATAACAAATGCAAGTAGTTATTGTGACGCCCCCGATTCAATCGTACACTAATCATGCACGCAAATGTGCACGATCAAGATCAGGGACTCACGGGAAGATATCACAACACAACTCTACAAATAAAATAAGTCATACAAGCATCATAATACAAGCCAGGGGCCTCGAGGGCTCGAATACAAGTGCTCGATCATAGACGAGTCAGCGGAAGCAACAATATCTGAGTACAGACATAAGTTAAACAAGTTTGCCTTAAGAAGGCTAGCACAAACTGGGATACAGATCGAAAGAGGCGCAGGCCTCCTGCCTGGGATCCTCCTAAACTACTCCAGGTCGTCATCAGCGGGCAGCACGTAGTAGTAGGCACCTCCAGTGTAGTAGGGGTCATCGTCGACGGTGGCGTCTGGCTCCTGGACTCCAGCATCTGGTTGCGACAACCAGAAAGGAAGGAAAAGGAAAAAAAAAGGGGGAAGAAAGCAACCGTGAGTACTCATCCAAAGTACTCGCAAGCAAGGAACTACACTACATATGCATGGGTATATGTGTAAAGGGCCATATCAGTGGACTGAACTGCAGAATGCCAGAATAGGAGGGGGGATAGCTAGTCTTATCGAAGACTACGCTTCTGGTCACCTTCGTCTTGCAACAGGCAGAATAGGGTAGGTCGAAGTCCTCCAAGTAGCATCTCCAAGTAACATCTCATAGCATAATCCTACCCGGCGATCCCCTCCTCATATCCCTGAGGTAGAGCGACCACCGGTTGTATCTGGCACTTGGAAGGGTGTGTTTTATTAAGTAACCGGTTCTAGTTGTCATAAGGTCAAGGTACAACTCCAAGTCGTCCTGTTACCGAAGATCACGGCTATTCGAATAGATTAACTTCCCTGCAGGGGTGCACCACATTCCCCAACACGCTCGATCCCATTTGGCCGGACACACTTTCCTGGGCCATGCCTGGCCGCGGAAGATCAACACGTCGCAGCCCCACCTAGGCTCAACAGAGAGGCCAGCACGCCGGTCTAAACCTAAGCGCACAGGGGTCTGGGCCCATCGCCCATAGCACACCTGCACGTTGCGTACGCGGCCGAAAGCAGAAGTAGCCCCCTTAATACAAGAGCAGGCTTACGTTCCAATCCGGCGCGCGCCGCTCCGTCGCTGACGTCTGAAGGGCTTCGGCTGATACCACGACGTCGGGATACCCATAACTACTCCCGCGTAGATGGTTAGTGCGTATAGGCTCGTAGCCAACTCAGATCAAATACCAAGATCTCGTTAAGCGTGTTAAATATCCGCGAACGCCGAACAGGGCCAGGCCCACCTGTCTCCTAGGTGGTCTCAACCTGCCCTGCCGCTCCGCCACAAAGTAACAGTCGGGGGCCCTCGGGAACCCAGGCCCACCTCTACCGGGATGGAGGCACCTGCCCCTTCAGCCCCCAACTCCGAACAGTATCACAGGTAATGTAACAGTGTAAAGTATATAGTATATGCCCGTGATCACCTCCCGAAGTGATCACAGCCCAGTAGTATAGCATGGCAGACAGACAAGAGTGTAGGGCCACTGATGGAACACTAGCATCCTATACTAAACATTTAGGATTGCGGGTAAGGTATCAATGACCGTAGCAGCAATGACAGGCTATGCATCAGAATAGGATTAACGGAAAGCAGTAACATGCTACACTACTCTAATGCAAGCAGTATAGAGAAGAGTAGGCGATATCTGGTGATCAAGGGGGGGCTTGCCTGGTTGCTCTGGCAAGAGAGAGAGGGGTCGTCAACTCCGTAGTTGAACTAGTCAGCAGCAGCGTCGGTCTCGTAGTCTACCGAAGAGAAGAGGGGGAAGAAACAATAAATACAGTGCAAACATAAGCAAGACGACGCAAGACATGACAAAGAGCGGTGCTAGGTGTGTCCTAACGCAGTATGAGGTGATGCTGGCGAAGGGGGAAATCATCCGGGAAAGTATTCCCGGTGTTCCGTGTTTTCGGGCAGAGGAGCCGGAGGGGGAAAGTTGCGTGTTTGGTATGTTAGAGGTGTGTGGTGGACGAACGGGCTGCGTATCCGGGTTCGTCTCGTCGTTCTGAGCAACTTTCATGTAGAAAGTATTTTAATCCGAGTTACGGATTAAAAGATATGATTTTCTAAAGATTTTATTAATTTCTGGAATTTAATTAATTATTTAAATAAATTCGAAATTAGATTTATGACATCAGCATGATGTCATGCTGGCGTCAGCAGTCAACAGGGTTGACTGGTCAACCTGACCAGTGGGCCCCACTGGTCAGTGACAAATTTTAATTTAACAATTTAATTAAATTAATCAAAATTAATTAGTGGGTGGGCCCCACTGTCATACTAATTAATTAGATAATTAACAGTAGTTAATTAGGTTAATTAATCATTAGGTTAATTAATCTTAATCGTTTATTTTAATCAGAATTAATTAAGTTAATTAATTAATTAATTATTTTTATTACTTATTATCATATTTTATTTTATATTTTTCTTTTAATTCTTTAATTCCCTCTTTTTTTTTAACTAAAACGTTCTGGGGCGCGGGCCC
>NW_021289907.1:43990-52205 GCF_002162155.2 Triticum dicoccoides
GTTGAGTATTTACATATTTTATACAAGTGTGGTTTTCTTCACCATAATTACCTACGCATTATTTGGCACAACCAGAACATTTTAGTTTTATTATTTGAAAACTTTTGTCGTTTGCCTATATTTTAAATTTGAATTTGAATCGGTTTCGAACTAACTCGAGATTAGCAACTACAAACGAGGTGACGTGGCATCATTAGCAAAGGATCACTGTAGCTTAATTACCCGGGCGTCACAATTCTCCTCCACTACAAGAAATCTCGTCCCGAGATTTAAGAGGTGGTGTAAGGGGGAAATTTGTGGTTGTGAAATTCTAACGGATCTTCTCGGTCTCGGTTGCTCTTCTCGAAGAGGTCGATCCCTTACATGGACGTCTTCATTTCTCTGCTTCATCGCATCATGATGAAATTGTCGTCCTTTCTTCAGGATCTCCATCGTTCTTACGAAAGAATAAGGATGGTTATTCTGAGAGAGCAGACCCCTACAAGGTTGACTACCTGGTCGATAACACCGGGGAAGGTGGTAGAAAGTAACTCTCGAATTGAACAAATGAAACACATCGAGAGCAAAGTAAGAAAGCACCATAGGAAGTTTCCAGCGGATAGAAAATCGTCGTTGCCTGAAACAATGCGTGTAAGGGGTTCAGAGCAACGAGAATTCGTATTGTGTCTGATACCAGAATAGATCACTTGGCAGGTGGCCCGTGAATTACATAAGAAGTCAAGCGCGAGGAATAACTTTGACAACAGGGTGTACAGGAGAGTCAGGTTTCGATCCTGTGGAACCGTGGGTTATGGGCCCACCATGTGGATTAAAAGCGTGAAGGCGCTAATATTTGCACGGTCAAGATAACAAGGTATGTCAGAGGATAGCCTGTGGGTTTTGTTGTCAACAATGTCGGTACCAAGGGCGAGGGACAAAGAGAACCATTTTCCTGCTCGTTGAACGAGGCTGACCAATAGGCAAAGTTCTCGTCCATTGGCGGTTACCGGAAGTCATCAACAGTAGAAACAGGGTTACACCAGACAGGAAGGTACACCGAGGTATTTACCTAAGCAGGGGATTACCACTGCTCGGTTAAGTAGTTTACAAGTAAGTTTGAACAAAACAACGGGAAGGAAAATGTGCTTAAACACGTATATCAGGGGTATATCCTTCCCAAGGACAAGCAGAGCAAGATATCCATGACAGGATATAAAGTAGAAAACCATTTAGGTAAGGGGGAGGAATCTCATGATATTACCCATACAACGGTGTTAGGATAAATGATAAATAAAATTTAGCATCGTGCTTCAAATGTTCCTGTTGAAAATCGGAGTACCATTGACATGCTTCAGGTAGCAATGATATGGTGTTTCAATCAAGGACCAGACTTCGGATACACCAATGATCCATCAGGAGTAACTTATAAAATAAGTCCTATAATTTCCTCCAGGAAGAATGGTTATCCTTGCAAAAGAAATCATTATGATAGGTCCTCCAGCCAGGGGGGGGGTGCTAGGCATGACATCATGTTACCGGGTCATCAAAGGACAAACAACATAACTCCTGGAAAGTTGTCCCAACCATTATATCTGACCGAGATTCAGATCCAATTGGTGTCATGACGCCTCAGACTCAGGATGTCCGAGAAGAAAAGGCGCAACACAAATCATTGAAATGGCATTGCAAGATTCTCGGGAAATGAACTATGGGAGCGGGTTCCTGAAACAATAGTTCATCATTAAACCAAGGAGAGGTGAGGGGGTGGCTGATTGACTCAGCGACAATTCATTGAGATTTTCAAAAGATGGATTTCCACAATAATGTGAACAAGAAGATGACATTTGTCAGATAAAATGGTATAGTGATGTATGCTCGAGGAAAACATACACAATTAAACATTGGTTGAAAGGTGTGCCCGAAATATGACCTTAGGCAGCAAGATCACTGTTAGAGTGACGATTCAATAACCAACAGTCTAAGAACAAACTGTCAATCATTAACTTCAAGCAATAGGGTTGCTAAAAGTACAGAATCCAAGCAGCATCATCCCCTTGTTGGAATCCCGGTTAGAATCAACACAGGGAACAAGAAGGAATGGTGATGGTGAGAAGTATCACTTGCATCAAGAATTCTCAAGAGGTGGTGAAATTACCATGACATTTTTCACATAAAAGATGGTAATATTCCAAGCTAAAGAAGAACAAACGTTGGATAGCAAGGAACTCAAGGTATAACACAAAACACGAACAAGTTTTGTGTTGAACGGAAGACAATAAAGTGGTCACTAATAACACAAATCATCGAGGGCAAGGATGGTATTACTCAACATGAATTCAACTGGTATTCTAGATGAGCTCAGAATGTTGATGATCACGACACCTTTGTCACAAGAGTTCATGAAGATGTAATCGATCGGCGATGACATCAAGTCAAAGTAATGATGAAGTGAAAGGTTATTAAAACTACGGATACGACACAAACTCGGAATCAAGCTTGTTGGTCAAGGCGAAATGATATGAGAAGGAGAGTCGACGTAAGCTTAGCTCCTCGTCAAAAATTGTGCTTCGAAAAGGACCTGATAGTACAGTTAAAAAGTTGCACGATAATGATATAGCCGATAAGGCTAGGAATGACGTGATCGGGTACAAACTTGTACTTAAAGAAGATTACTGAGAGTTGTTGAACCGTAGTGCAGACTCGGTTCAGTTATCGATGTCTTTGAGTGTTTAATAACTCAGAGCCCATGAGAAATTGTAATCAGTGAGAATGTAGTACTTGATGAAGAACTCATAAGGAGTTATGCAGTTCCAAGATAATCTCGAGATACCAGGGGGTAATACTCGACGATAGTCTAAAGTAGAGCTTAGACTGGGGTATTGCTCTAAAGAAGGTAAGTGCTTAAACTTGCACGAGAAATGGTATTTCAAGGAGATCATGGTCGGAACCACGATTGCAAAAGGCCAAATCCCAGATATAAGAACTTATACCAAGGGAATAATTAATTTAAGAGAAGCTTTAATGATATGATCTACATCATGTCCATGGGCATGAACACAAAGTTCAAGGTCGACTCCCACTTCTTCAATGCATAACCTTTCATTCACCTCTCGTATTTCGAAAATGACATTAGTTGTTGAAAGTGTTTTTTTTTATCTGGTGCAATACCAGATAAATATGATCCGTGTAATCTTTCGGGTTCACACGGATTAGGGAAGGCGTAGGTTCAACCCATCAGGGCATCTTAGGAACATATACCACAAACTTCAATAGTAAATACCACCAGCTCGAAAGCAGAGCATGGTTGGCCAAGCAGATGATACAATTTACCAAAGGCACTATGTATCAGGGGAAGAACTCACAAGGTGATTGAATATGAAGGACACTGTCGGATAGCAATCCAACAATGGATTGGGCGATCCACAACGGAGTTGAGGTGAGTATCGGTATTCCAGAAAGAATGCACGGGCATCATATTATAGAACATCGGAATAATTCGATGCTTAGATAACAAAGGAATTATGATTTCCAAAACAAAAGATCAGAAGCAGTCGCTCTGACCAAGGATGGATAAGTTGGATAAACCAGAGGCACAATTGGCGACAAATAGTTTGGTCGAGAACCAGCTCATGTTCAAAAATGATGTCTCAGTCGGAAAGATAAGTTAGAAGGGTAGATAGATGATTGTGTGCATTCGCACACATGTTGAATCAATAGGATCAAAATGACGGTGTCAAAAGATACTAGTGAATATTGCCAGATATATGGGAAGCATCCATAATGCTAGTAGGCAAGTATTTGCAGAGCAATAAAGCTGCTAAGGATTTTCGGAGGATTGAATAGTATTTCAAAGACTTTTGTGAAACACCTGAGCAACTGGGATGAGCGGATACTCGGAAGGTGCGAGAAGTTATTCTTAGGGGTATTCAGGTGGCAAAGAACTGCAAGGCAGTAGGCACAAAATATTCTCAGGGTATCTTGTAATAACAAGATCGACTGAGAATAAAAGTAAGCAAGACAGGTGTAAGTATTTATCCATAGGGATATTTCAGTGGTAGGGAATTGCAAAGGCAACGGGCACAAGGTCTCAAGAGAAAATCGGAGAGTATCTTCGAAATCTTCTGGTGCAGTCAGTGATCATCTGGACTGAAGGGCCTCTCCGGGAGAAAGTATTTTCGAGAACCTAAAGTTAGATTTTTGTAAAAATCGTTTAACCCGAATAGAAGAGAGTTCAGAATCCCAGAGTAAAGGTCGAGGAGTAAAAGATCCTAGTACCACCCAATGGCGACGTGGGCCCGTAAGGCTCACAGCCATGTTAGTAAAAGTTTTGTAGTGACTAGACTCGACTTCGGCCAAGGAGTGTGGAAAGGGGATTCCTACAGGCAGTCGGCTCTGATACCAACTTGTGACGCCCCCGATCCAATCGTACACTAATCATGCACGCAAATGTGTACGATCAAGATCAGGGACTCACGGGAAGATATCACAACACAACTCTACAAATAAAATAAGTCATACAAGCATCATAATACAAGCCAGGGGCCTCGAGGGCTCGAATACAAGTGCTCGATCATAGACGAGTCAGCGGAAGCAACAATATCTGAGTACAGACATAAGTTAAACAAGTTTGCCTTAAGAAGGCTAGCACAAACTGGGATACAGATCGAAAGAGGCGCAGGCCTCCTGCCTGGGATCCTCCTAAACTACTCCAGGTCGTCATCAGCGGGCAACACGTAGTAGTAGGCACCTCCAGTGTAGTAGGGGTCGTCGTCGACGGTGGCGTCTGGCTCCTGGACTCCAGCATCTGGTTGCGACAACCAGAAAGGAAGGAAAAGGAAAAAAAAGGGGGAAGAAAGCAACCGTGAGTACTCATCCAAAGTACTCGCAAGCAAGGAACTACACTACATATGCATGGGTATATGTGTAAAGGGCCATATCAGTGGACTGAACTGCAGAATGCCAGAATAGGAGGGGGGATAGCTAGTCTTATCGAAGACTACGCTTCTGGTCACCTTCGTCTTGCAACAGGCAGAATAGGGTAGGTCGAAGTCCTTCAAGTAGCATCTCCAAGTAACATCTCATAGCATAATCCTACCCGGCGATCCCCTCCTCATATCCCTGAGGTAGAGCGACCACCGGTTGTATCTGGCACTTGGAAGGGTGTGTTTTATTAAGTAACCGGTTCTAGTTGTCATAAGGTCAAGGTACAACTCCAAGTCGTCCTGTTACCGAAGATCACGGCTATTTGAATAGATTAACTTCCCTGCAGGGGTGCACCACATTCCCCAACACGCTCGATCCCATTTGGCCGGACACACTTTCCTGGGCCATGCCCGGCCGCGGAAGATCAACACGTCGCAGCCCCACCTAGGCTCAACAGAGAGGCCAGCACGCCGGTCTAAACCTAAGCGCACAGGGGTCTGGTGTGACGCCCCCGATTCAATCGTACACTAATCATGCACACAAATGTGTACGATCAAGATCAGGGACTCACGGGAAGATATCACAACACAACTCTACAAATAAAATAAGTCATACAAGCATCATAATACAAGCCAGGGGCCTCGAGGGCTCGAATACAAGTGCTCGATCATAGACGAGTCAGCGGAAGCAACAATATCTGAGTACAGACATAAGTTAAACAAGTTTGCCTTAAGAAGGCTAGCGCAAACTGGGATACAGATCGAATGAGGCGCAGGCCTCCTGCCTGGGATCCTCCTAAACTACTCCTGGTCGTCATCAGCGGGCAGCACGTAGTAGTAGGCACCTCCAGTGTAGTAGGGGTCGTCGTCGACGGTGGCGTCTGGCTCCTGGACTCCAGCATCTGGTTGCGACAACCAGAAAGAAAGGAAAGGGGAGAAAGGGGGGAGAAAGCAACCGTGAGTACTCATCCAAAGTACTCGCAAGCAAGGAACTACACTACATATGCATGGGTATATGTGTAAGGAGGCCATATCAGTGGACTGAACTGCAGAATGCCAGAATAAGAGGGGGATAGCTAGTCTTATCGAAGACTACGCTTCTGGTCACCTTCGTCTTGCAACAGGCAGAAGAGGGTAGGTCGACGTCCTCCAAGTAGCATCTCCAAGTAACATCTCATAGCATAATCCTACCCGGCGATCCCCTCCTCATATCCCTGAGGTAGAGCGACCACCGGTTGTATCTGGCACTTGGAAGGGTGTGTTTTATTAAGTATCCGGTTCTAGTTGTCATAAGGTCAAGGTACAACTCCAAGTCGTCCTGTTACCGAAGATCACGGCTATTCGAATAGATTAACTTCCCTGCAGGGGTGCACCACATAGCCCAACACGCTCGATCCCATTTGGCCGGACACACTTTCCTGGGTCATGCCCGGCCTCGGAAGATCAACACGTCGCAGCCCCACCTAGGCTCAACAGAGAGGCCAGCACGCCGGTCTAAACCTAAGCGCACAGGGGTCTGGGCCCATCGCCCATAGCACACCTGCACGTTGCGTACGCGGCCGAAAGCAGAACTAGCCCCCTTAATACAAGAGCAGGCTTACGTTCCAATCCGGCGCGCGCCGCTCCGTCGCTGACGTCTGAAGTGCTTCGGCTGATACCACGACGTCGGGATACCCATAACTACTCCCACGTAGATGGTTATTGCGTATAGGCTCGTAGCCAGACTCAGATCAAATACCAAGATCTCGTTAAGCGTGTTAAGTGTCCGCGAACGCCGAACAGGGCCAGGCCGACCTCTCTCCTAGGCGGTCTCAACCTGCCCTGTCGCTCCGCCATAAAGGTCCACACAGAGGGCCGTCGGGACAAAGGTCCTTTCAGCCCCCAATCCGTGAATCACTCGCGGGTACTCTTCGAGCTGACCCGACTTTAGTCACCATCTGTATAGTATGTATGTATGTATAGTATATACCCGTGATCACCTCCCAAGTGATCACGGCCCGATAGTATAGCAAGGCAGACTGACAAGAATGTAGGGCCAATGATGATAAACTAGCATCCTATACTAAGCATTTAGGATTGCAGGTAAGGTATCAACAGATGTAGCGACAATGTCAGGCTATGCATCAGAATAGGATTAACGAAAGTAGTAACATGCTACACTACTCTAATGCAAGCAGTATAGAGAAGAGTAGGCGATATCTGGTGATCAAGGGGGGGGGGCTTGCCTGGTTGCTCTGGCAAGAGAGAGAGGGGTCGTCGGTGATGTAGTCGACCACAGGGGCATCAGCATCGTCACGGGGTCTACCGGAGAGAAGAGGGGGGAGAAACAGTAAATACATAGCAATCAAGTGCATAACAGGACAACAAGCAGAGCTAGACGTGTTCTAACGCGGTAGTAGGTGATACCGACGAAGGGGGAAAGCATCCGGGAAAGTGTTCCCGGTGTTTCGTGTTTTCGGACAGATGAACCGGAGGGGGAAAGTTGTGTGTTTGATATGTTAGGGGTGTGTGGTGGACGAACGGGCTGCGTATCCGGAATCGTCTCGTCGTTCTGAGCAACTTTCATGTTGAAAATATTTTAATCCGAGTTACGGATTAAAAGATATGATTTTCTAAAGATTTTATTAATTTCTGGAATTTAATTAATTAATTAATTAATTCGAAAAATGAATTTATGACGTCAGCATGATGTCATGCTGACGTCTGCAGTCAACAGGGTTGACTTGGTCAACCTGACAGGTGGGTCCCGTTCGTTAGTGACTGTTAACTAATTATCTTAGTTAAGTTTAATTAATAGTAGTTAATTAGGTTAATTAGTCATTAGGTTTAATTAATCAGGATTAATTAAATTAATTATTTACTTAACTAATTAATTATTTAATTAATTTTATTCATTATTATTTTTATTAATTATATTTATCTAAATTCCTTTTTCCTTTTTCTTTTTTTTAAACGTTCTGGGGGTGGGGCCCCCATGTCATAGGCAGGGGCCGGTCCAGTCAGCCTGGCTGACCGAGTCAACAGACCGGCCGGGCCCCTAGGGCCCACGGTTCAGTGACCCAGGGGGTGGCCCCGTGTCGGCCACGTCGGCAGCCGGCATTGGGGGCTCCGGTGGGCGTCCGCGGCGGAGGGGGCGCCGGACTTCGCCGGAATCGTCGCCCGGCGGCCAAAAGGGGCCGCGGGTGGGTGCGTTCGAATGGGGAGAGGACGCCGCGTCCATTGGTGGCAAGGCCACGGCCGGACTCGGCCGGAAACAGCGCCGGCGAGCGGCGGAGGCGGCGGGGTGGTTCGGGTCTTCGTCGACAGCGCGCTAC
>NW_021289907.1:52215-59052 GCF_002162155.2 Triticum dicoccoides
CGGGGCGGCGGATCGGTCGCCGGCGTCGGGGGGCGACGGGATCGGGCGGAGCCGATCCAGATCGGCGCGGGGAGGGAGGAGGAGGGGATCGGGGGGGCGAATGGGTGCGGCTAGGGTTTGCCGACCGGGGGAGGGGGGGGATAAGGGAGTGAGGGGTGGGCCGGGCCAGGGGGGCTGGCCGACTGGGCCAGGTGGGCTTGGCCCAGTTGGGCCAGTGGGGTTTCCTTCCTTTTTTTGTATTGTTTTCTGTTTTCTTTTTATTTATTTTCTTTTCTGTTTTTATTTATTTATAAACACTTAGGCATTTTATAAAATTGTGAACCTTACACCATAATTATCTTTGTAATATTTGGCAACCACCGAACATTTTTGTTTTAATTTTTGAAAACTTTTATTGTTTTCTTTTATTTGAATTTTGAATTTGTTTCGGTTCTGAACTATCGAGAGTTTATCACAGTAACCGTGGTGACGTGGCATCATTAGCGGGGAATCACTGTAGCTTAATTATCCGGGCGTCACAATTCTCCTCCACTACAAGAAATCTCGTCCCGAGATTTAGGATCGGTTATAAGGGGGAAGGGGTCTGGTTACGAAATTCTAACGATTCTTCTCGATCATAGTAGCTCTTCTCGAAGAGGTCGACCCATTACATTGATGTCTTCAGTCCTCTCCTTCAGGTCATCATGATGAAGTTTGTCGTCCTTTCTTCGGGGTTCCATCGTACTTACGAAAGGATAAAGGGTGGGTATTCCGAGAGAATGGACCTCTGCAGGTTTGACTATCTGGTCGATAACATCGGGGAGGGTGGCGGAAGTAACTCTCGAATTGAAACTTAAGGAAATATCAAGAGCAGAGTAAGGAGGTATCCTGGGAAGTTTCGAGCGGGCAGGCAATCATTTGATGTCTGATATGTGGCGTGAAAGGGGTTCGAAGCCACGAGAATAAGTATTTGTCTGATACCAGATTGAAGGTGGCTCATGAATTACATACGAGGCCACGCGCGAGGAACAACCTTGGGTATAGGGGGGTACAGGAGAGTCAGGTTTCGATCCTGTGGAACTGTGGGTTATGGGCCCACCATGTGGATTAAAAGTAGGAAGGACAGTGACATCTTGCACGATCATGTAAGCAAGGCATGCCAGAGGATAGTCTGTCGGTTATGTCGGCAACAACATCGGTACCAAGGGCGAGGGACGAAGAGAACCATTTTCCTGCTCGTTGAACGAGGCGGGCCAATAGGCAAGGTTCTCGTCCATCGGTGGTTACCGAAATGTCATCAACAATAGTAACAGGGTCTTACTGACACGGTCGTACACCAAGGTGTTTACATAAGCAGAAGAATATTACTGCTTAGATCATATAGTCCTCAAGAAAGGTTAAACCAAACAATGGAAAGGACATATGATTATCAGATTAATCAGGCGATGGAAAGGAAAAATGTGTCTTAGTCACATAATTCAGGGATATATCCTTCCCAAGGATAAGCAGAGCATGGTATCTGTGGCAGGATATCATGTAGAAAACCCTTTAGGTAAGGGGAGAGAAATTTCATGACACTACCCATACAAAGGTGTTTGGATAATTGATAAGGAAAATTTAGCATTTGCTTTAAATGTTCTTGTTGAAAATCGGAGTATCACAGACATGCTTCGAGATAGCATTGACATGGTCTTCAAGCAAAGGTCGGACTTGGATATACAAAGGATTCACCAGGAACAACTTATAGAATAAGCATTACAATTTCCTTATGGAAGAATGGAAAACCTTGCTGGAAAGGAAACTTTAACACTAGGTCCTCCGACCAGGTGTGCTAGGCATGACATCACCTTACCGATATATAAGGACCAATGTTATAGCTCTTGGGAAAAATGTTCCAACCATCATATCTAATCGAGATTCAGATCCGATCGGTGTTAGGATACCTCAGACTCAGGATGCCTGAAAAAGGTGCAAAATAAATTGACGAGATGACCTTGTAAGATTCTCGGGAAATGCACTATGGGAATGAGTATCGACACAAGAGTTCATCATTTAAACCAAAGAGAGGTTGACGGGGTAGATGATGGAGTCAGCGACAATCCTCGAGATTTCCAAAAAGGCGGACTTCCACAACTATGTGAACAAGGAGATAACATTTGTCAGATCAAATGATATAATGATGTATGCTCGAGGAAAACATACACAATTAACATTGGTTGAAAGGTGCGCCCGAAATATGGGCTGGGTAGCACGATCAATGTTAGAATGGTGATTCGATAACCAATGGTCTAAGAATGAAATATTGACCATTAACTTCAAAGCAATAGGGCTGCTAGAAGTTTTGAATTCACGCATCATAGTTCATTTGTCGGTTTTCCGGTTAGAAACAACACGAGGACCAAGAGATGAATGTAGATGGCGGTATGTATAACTTGTAGCAAGAATTAATAAGAGGTGGTGATATTCCCACAACATTCTTGATATATAAGATGGTATTACTTCAAGGTAGGACATAAGACAAGCTGGGTAGCCAGGAACTCAAGGTACAGCCACAACACAAACAAGTTTGTGTTGGTAAGAAGGCAAGGAAATAGTCGATGACAACACAATTTACCAAGGGACAAGGATGGTATTTCCCATGAAGAATTCAATAGATATCTTCGAAGAGCATCAAAATGTTGATGTTGATCATGACACATTTGTCAAGAGAATTCATGAAGATGTAATCAATCAGCGACGACATCAAGTCAAAGGAATGATGAAGCAAGAGGTTATTGGAACCACAGTTACGACACGAACTCGAACTCAAGCTTGTTGTTTAAGGCGAAATGATATGACGATGAGGATCGACGTAAGGTTAGTTCATCGTCGAAAATTGTGCTCCGAGAAGAAGGGCCGGGTAGCACAGTTAAAATCATCACGATAAAAATATAGCCAAACAGGCTAGGAATGATGGGAAGGAATATTAAACTCATAAGCAACGAAAATTACTTAGGGTTATCGAACCGAAATGTGGAATCGGTGTTCTCGATTGACGACAACCCAGAACCCGAGAAAATTGGAATCAGTGAGAATTAATAGTTGATGAAGAACCCATAATAAGTTATGCAGTTCCATGATATTCTTGAGATACCAGAGCTTAATACTCAATAGTAGAGCAAAGTAAAGGTTGGACAGGTGCAATGATCTGCAGAAGACAAGTACTTCAACTTGACCAAGAAACGGTATTAAAAAGGAGAACATGGCCGGAACCACGATTGCAAAAGGCCAAATCCTAGATATAAGAACTTATACCAAAGAGGGTTTAAGAGGAGCACCCATGATAAGATTAGCATCGTGTCCATGGGCATGAACGCAAGGTTCAAGGTCGACTCCCACTTCTCCAATACACAACTCCTCATTTACTACTCTAAGCTAAGAATGTTTAGAGTTTGAAAGTTTAACTTGCGGAATACCGGAACGTTATGACCCATGAAAACTCTTGGGTTCACACAAATTAAGGAAGGTATACGTTCAACCCATCGGGGCATCTTAGGCACGTATACCATCAACTTCAGGGGTAATTAACTCAAGCTCGGAGGTAGAGCATTGTTCAAAAGCAGATGATACAATTTACCAAGGCATTATATACCCATGGAAAGGCTCTCAAGGTTATTCAATATGAAGGACACTGTCGGATAAAATCCAACAAAGGAACCGATGGTCCTCAAGGGATCTGAGGGGAGCACCGGTACTCAACCAAAGGAAGAAGAATGCACGGGCATCATATTATAGAACATCGGAATGATTCGATGCTTAGATAATAAAGGAATTTCGATTTCCAAAACAAAGGATCAGAAGCAGTCGCTCTGATCAAGGATGGATAAGTTGGATATACCAGAGGCACAATTGACGACAAATAGTTTGGTCGAGAACCAGCTCATGTTCAAAAATGATGTCTGAGCCGGAAGGATAATTTAGAAGGGTTGATAGATGATTGTGTGCATTCGCACACATGTTGAATCAATAGGATCAAAATGACGATGCCTAAGGATACTAACGAATATTGCCAGACATATGGAAAGCATCCATAATGCAAGCAGACAAGTATTGCAGAGCAATAAGCTATTAAGGATTTTTGGAGGATCAAATAGTATTTCGAAGACCATTGTGAAACACATGAACAACTGGGGGATGAGCGGATACTCGATAAGTGCGAGAATTATCCATAGGGGTATTCAGGTGACAAGGAACAGCAAGGCGATAAGCTCAAAGGATTATCGAGACAACGGCGAGTGTTTCGAGGTATCTGGTAATAACAAGACCAACTGGGGATGAATGTAAGAATAACAACTGCAAGTAGTTATCCATAAGGGTTGACGGTGGAAGGGGAATTGCAAATGCGATGAACATAAGTTCTCGGGTTAACAACGGCGAGTATCTTCAGGGTCTTCACGTGCCGCAGACGATCATCATTAATAAGAGGCTCTCCGGGTGAAAGTCTTAACGAGATCCTAATGTTAGATTTAGCAAAAATCATTTAACCCGAATAGAAGAGAAATAAGAGTCCCAGAGTATAGGTCGAGGAATAAAAGATCCTACTACCACCCGATGGCGACGTGGGCCCATGGGCCACACAGCCATGATAGTAAAAGTTTTTCAACGACTAGACTCGACTTCGGCCAAGGAGTTGAGAAGGGGGATTCCTACAGGCAGTCGGCTCTGATACCAACTTGTGATGCCCCCGATTCAATCGTACACTAATCATGCACACAAATGTGTATGATCAAGATCAGGGACTCACGGGAAGATATCACAACACAACTCTACAAATAAAATAAGTCATACAAGCATCATAATACAAGCAAGGGGCCTCGAGGGCTCGAATACAAGTGCTCGATCATAGACGAGTCAGCGGAAGCAACAATATCTGAGTACAGACATAAGTTAAACAAGTTTGCCTTAAGAAGGCTAGCACAAACTGGGATACAGATCGAAGGAGGCGCAGGCCTCCTGCCTGGGATCCTCCTAAACTACTCCTGGTCGTTATCAGCGGGCAGCACGTAGTAGTAGGCACCTCCAGTGTAGTAGGGGTCGTCGTCGACGGTGGCGTCTGGCTCCTGGACTCCAGCATCTGGTTGCGACAACCAGAAAGAAAGGAAAGGGGAGAAAGGGGGGAGAAAGCAACCGTGAGTACTCATCCAAAGTACTCGCAAGCAAGGAACTACACTACATATGCATGGGTATATGTGTAAGGAGGCCATATCAGTGGACTGAACTGCAGAATGCCAGAATAAGAGGGGGATAGCTAGTCTTATCGAAGACTACGCTTCTGGTCACCTTCGTCTTGCAACAGGCAGAAGAGGGTAGGTCGACGTCCTCCAAGTAGCATCTCCAAGTAACATCTCATAGCATTAACCTACCCGGCGATCCCCTCCTCATATCCCTGAGGTAGAGCGACCACCGGTTGTATCTGGCACTTGGAAGGGTGTGTTTTATTAAGTATCCGGTTCTAGTTGTCATAAGGTCAAGGTACAACTCCAAGTCGTCCTGTTACCGAAGATCACGGCTATTCGAATAGATTAACTTCCCTGCAGGGGTGCACCACATAGCCCAACACGCTCGATCCCATTTGGCCGGACACACTTTCCTGGGTCATGCCCGGCCTCGGAAGATCAACACGTCGCAGCCCCACCTAGGCTCAACAGAGAGGCCAGCACGCCGGTCTAAACCTAAGCGCACAGGGGTCTGGGACCATCGCCCATAGCACACCTGCACGTTGCGTACGCGGCCGAAAGCAGAACTAGCCCCCTTAATACAAGAGCAGGCTTACGTTCCAATCCGGCGCGCGCCGCTCCGTCGCTGACGTCTGAAGTGCTTCGGCTGATACCACGACGTCGGGATACCCATAACTACTCCCACGTAGATGGTTATTGCGTATAGGCTCGTAGCCAGACTCAGATCAAATACCAAGATCTCGTTAAGCGTGTTAAGTGTCCGCGAACGCCGAACAGGGCCAGGCCGACCTCTCTCCTAGGCGGTCTCAACCTGCCCTGTCGCTCCGCCATAAAGGTCCACACAGAGGGCCGTCGGGACAAAGGTGCTTTCAGCCCCCAATCCGTGAATCACTCGCGGGTACTCTTCGAGCTGACCCGACTTTAGTCACCATCTGTATAGTATGTATGTATGTATAGTATATACCCGTGATCACCTCCCAAGTGATCACGGCCCGATAGTATAGCAAGGCAGACTGACAAGAATGTAGGGCCAATGATGATAAACTAGCATCCTATACTAAGCATTTAGGATTGCAGGTAAGGTATCAACAGATGTAGCGACAATGTCAGGCTATGCATCAGAATAGGATTAACGAAAGTAGTAACATGCTACACTACTCTAATGCAAGCAGTATAGAGAAGAGTAGGCGATATCTGGTGATCAAGGGGGGGGGCTTGCCTGGTTGCTCTGGCAAGAGAGAGAGGGGTCGTCGGTGATGTAGTCGACCACAGGGGCATCAGCATCGTCACGGGGTCTACCGGAGAGAAGAGGGGGGAGAAACAGTAAATACATAGCAATCAAGTGCATAACAGGACAACAAGCAGAGCTAGACGTGTTCTAACGCGGTAGTAGGTGATACCGACGAAGGGGGAAAGCATCCGGGAAAGTGTTCCCGGTGTTTCGTGTTTTCGGACAGATGAACCGGAGGGGGAAAGTTGCGTGTTTGATATGTTAGGGGTGTGTGGTGGACGAACGGGCTGCGTATCCGGAATCGTCTCGTCGTTCTGAGCAACTTTCATGTTGAAAATATTTTAATCCGAGTTACGGATTAAAAGATATGATTTTCTAAAGATTTTATTAATTTCTGGAATTTAATTAATT
>NW_021289907.1:61280-62601 GCF_002162155.2 Triticum dicoccoides
TCGGGAACCCAGGCCCACCTCTACCGGGATGGAGGCACCTGCCCCTTCAGCCCCCAACTCCGAACAGTATCACAGGTAATGTAACAGTGTAAAGTATATAGTATATGCCCGTGATCACCTCCCGAAGTGATCACAGCCCAGTAGTATAGCATGGCAGACAGACAAGAGTGTAGGGCCACTGATGGAACACTAGCATCCTATACTAAACATTTAGGATTGCGGGTAAGGTATCAATGACCGTAGCAGCAATGACAGGCTATGCATCAGAATAGGATTAACGGAAAGCAGTAACATGCTACACTACTCTAATGCAAGCAGTATAGAGAAGAGTAGGCGATATCTGGTGATCAAGGGGGGGCTTGCCTGGTTGCTCTGGCAAGAGAGAGAGGGGTCGTCAACTCCGTAGTCGAACTAGTCAGCAGCAGCGTCGGTCTCGTAGTCTACCGAAGAGAAGAGGGGGAAGAAACAATAAATACAGTGCAAACATAAGCAAGACGACGCAAGACATGACAAAGAGCGGTGCTAGGTGTGTCCTAACGCAGTATGAGGTGATGCTGGCGAAGGGGGAAATCATCCGGGAAAGTATTCCCGGTGTTCCGTGTTTTCGGGCAGAGGAGCCGGAGGGGGAAAGTTGCGTGTTTGGTATGTTAGAGGTGTGTGGTGGACGAACAGGCTGCGTATCCGGGTTCGTCTCGTCGTTCTGAGCAACTTTCATGTAGAAAGTATTTTAATCCGAGTTACGGATTAAAAGATATGATTTTCTAAAGATTTTATTAATTTCTGGAATTTAATTAATTATTTAAATAAATTCGAAATTAGATTTATGACATCAGCATGATGTCATGCTGGCGTCAGCAGTCAACAAGGTTGACTGGTCAACCTGACCAGTGGGCCCCACTGGTCAGTGACAAATTTTAATTTAACAATTTAATTAAATTAATCAAAATTAATTAGTGGGTGGGCCCCACTGTCATACTAATTAATTAGATAATTAACAGTAGTTAATTAGGTTAATTAATCATTAGGTTAATTAATCTTAATCGTTTATTTTAATCAGAATTAATTAAGTTAATTAATTAATTAATTATTTTTATTACTTATTATCATATTTTATTTATATTTTTCTTTTAATTCTTTAATTCCCTCTTTTTTTTAACTAAAACGTTCTGGGGCGCGGGCCCCCACATGCCAATGGCCCGGGGGCCATAGCGGGCAAACGGGTTACGGCCACGGGCGTACGGGCGCGGGCACGAGCGCCCAACGGGGCGAGCCCGGGCGCTGGCCTCGGGCGTGACCAGCAGCGCTGGCGCCGGTGGCCACG
>NW_021289907.1:63675-66457 GCF_002162155.2 Triticum dicoccoides
GATCTAGATTGGGGAAGGACGAGGGAGAAGTGGGACGAGGGGGAGGGAGTGGGTGGCGGCTAGGGTTGGCCTGGGGGGTGGGGGGGGGGTTATGCGGGGAGAGGTGGGCCGGCCGGGGTGGGCTGGCCGACTGGGCCGGCCGGTTGGCTAGCTGGGTCGGTTGGCCCGGGGGTTTGGGGGGTTTCTTTTTTTTGTTAGTTTGTTTTTCTATTTGATTTCTTTTCTTCTTTTCTGTTTTAATTAAATTTCGGTGTTTATGAAAAACCCAAGTTGCACCTAAAATATTTTTAATACTTATGCCGCTACCGCAATTAACTTGGCACCTAATATAAAATCATTTGTAATTGTTTATTATTTTATAATCATTTAACTAATTGTTTTTGCTACTATTTTATTCACGTTGAGTATTTACATATTTTATACAAGTGTGGTTTTCTTCACCATAATTACCTACGCATTATTTGGCACAACCAGAACATTTTAGTTTTATTATTTGAAAACTTTTGTCGTTTGCCTATATTTTAAATTTGAATTTGAATCGGTTTCGAACTAACTCGAGATTAGCAACTACAAACGAGGTGACGTGGCATCATTAGCAAAGGATCACTGTAGCTTAATTACCCGGGCGTCACAGTTATCCATAAGGGTTTGCGATGGAAGGTGAATTGCAAACGCGATGAACAGAAGTTCTCGGGTTAACAGCGGAGAGTAACTTCAGTGTCTTCTGGTGCAGCAGACGATCATTAGTAATAAGGGGCTCTCCGGGTGAAAGTGATAACGAGATCCTAATGTTAGATTTAGTAAACTTCATTTAACCCGAATAGAGGAGAGATTAGAGTCCCAGAGTAAAGGTCGAGGAGTAAAAGATCCTAGTACCACCCAATTGGCGACGTGGGCCCATGGGCCGCACAGCCAAGTTAGTAAAACAATTTTCATCGACTAGACTCAACTTCGGCCAAGGAGTTGGAAAGGGGGATTCCTACAGGCAGTCGGCTCTGATACCAACTTGTGACACCCCCGATTCAATTGTACACTAATCATGCACGCAAATGTGTACGATCAAGATCAGGGACTCACGGGAAGATATCACAACACAACTCTACAAATAAAATAAGTCATACAAGCATCATATTACATGCCAGGGGCCTCGAGGGCTCGAATACAAGAGCTCGATCATAGACGAGTCAGCGGAAGCAACAATATCTGAGTACAGACATAAGTTAAACAAGTTTGCCTTAAGAAGGCTAGCACAAACTGGGATACAGATCGAAAGAGGTGCAGGCCTCCTGCCTGGGATCCTCCTAACTACTCCTGGTCCTCGTCAGCGGGCTGCACGTAGTAGTAGGCACCTCCAGTGTAGTAGGAATCATCGTCGACGGTGGCGTCTGGCTCCTGGACTCCAGCATCTGGTTGCGACAACCAGAAAGAAAGGAAAGGGGGAAAAGGGGGGAGAAAGCAACCGTGAGTACTCATCCAAAGTACTCGCAAGCAAGGAACTACACTACATATGCATGGGTATATGTCTAAGGAGGCCATATCAGTGGACTGAACTGCAGAATGCCAGAATAAGAGGGGGATAGCTAATCCCGTCGAAGACTACGCTTCTGGCAGCCTCCGTCTTGCAGCATGTAGAAGAGAGTAGATTGAAGTCCCCCAAGTAGCATCTCCAAGTAGCATCTCCAAGTAGCATCTCCAGTAGCATCGCAGTAGCATAATCCCACCCGGCGATCCTCCCCTCGTTGCCCTGTGGAAAAGCGATCACCGGGTTGTCTGTGGAACTTGGAAGGGTGTGTTTTATTAAGTATCCGGTTCTAGGTGTCATAAGGTCAAGGTACAACTCCAAGTCGTCCTGTTACCGAAGATCACGGCTATTCGAATAGATTAACTTCCCTGCAGGGGTGCACCACATAACCCAACACGCTCGATCCCATTTGGCCGGACACACTTACCTGGGTCATGCCCGGCCTCGGAAGATCAACACGTCGCAGCCCCACCTAGGCAAAACAGAGAGGCCAGCACGCCGGTCTAAACCTAAGCGCACAGGGGTCTGGGCCCATCGCCCATAGCACACCTGCACGTTGCAAGGGCGGCCGAAAGCAGACCTAGCCTAGTGGCGTTCCAGTCCAATTCGGCGCGCGCCGCTCCGTCGCTGACGTCTGAAGTGCTTCGGCTGATACCACGACGTCGGGATACCCATAACTACTCCCACATAGATGGTTAGTGCGTATAGGCTCGTAGCCGACTCAGATCAAATACCAAGATCTCGTTAAGCGTGTTAAGTATCCGCGAATGCCGAACAGGGCCAGGCCCACCTGTCTCCTAGGTGGTCTCAACCTGCCCTGTCGCTCCGCCACAAAGTAACAGTCGGGGGCCGTCGGGAACTCAGGCCCACCACTACCTGGATGGAGCCACCTGTCCTTTCAGCCCCCTTATCCGAATCACTTGCGGGTACTCAACGAGCTGACCCGACTTTAGTCACCATCTGTATAGTAGGTATGTATGTACAGTATATACCCGTGATCACCTTCCGAGTGATCACGGCCCAATAGTATAGCAAGGCAGACTGACAAGAATGTAGGGCCAATGATGATAAACTAGCATCCTATACTAAGCATTTAGGATTGCGGGTAAGGTATCAATGACTGTAGCAGCAATGACAGGCTATGCATCAGAATAGGATTAACGGAAAGCAGTAACATGCTACACTACTCTAATGCAAGCAGTATAGAATAGAATAGGCGATATATGGTGATCAAGGGGGGGGGGCTTGCCTGGTTGCTCT
>NW_021289908.1:0-1218 GCF_002162155.2 Triticum dicoccoides
GCCAAGGAGGTGGGAGGACGTCCCAAGGCAGCCTAAAACTAAATCTAGGTCGTACAAGGCCAAAGGGCCCAAGTGGAGGTGATGTAACACCTTTGGACTTGTAGTTTGACTCGGATTCTGCTGCAGCATCAGATTGTTTCGTCCACAACTCAACGCTCCGGACGAATTTGAAGGTGATTCCAATTGGGTTGGAAAGTGCACGAAATCTAGTTTCCAACAAAAAAAGAATCACCCAGAACATATGAAAAACTTGTGTGCGTTTTGAGTCAGGTATGTCTGTGCAGTCCGAATCTGAATCCAGAACGTGAGAGACTTGGACTCTATCTTCTCTTGGGCCAAAAGTGACGTGAGAGAACTTTTTGGACAGCAAATAAACATCTCTTTCTTCCTTATCTTCATATGTGGATTGTACAAATGTCCCATACACCTGCAATTAGACAAAACACAAAAGTGTGTGAAGTATTTTTGTTCTGGATAACATAAATAGATTATTGAATAGTTTGCACTAGAAATCACCTGACAAATATGCATATATGCAATATTTTTGGTCATATCCAAGGTAGTCATGTCCTCATCATGATATATGCCAGCGGTGACGTGACAACCTGTGATAGAGGCAAAGGTGTCCCGTCTTTCGATGAGATGATGGATATCGCTTTGGTGGAAGTCGACTTTGACGATCCGACTACGAACGTGCGAAGACGTCGCGCCTTAGCAATCGCTAAACCAACTCCGAGAGGTTATTGACCACGCCGAAGCACGATCAACCTGACCACGAGGGTCTGTTTCCTGCGAGCAAACGAAGAACAAGCAAGAAACTGAGATTGCAATCTGGATATTGCGAATATAAGATGAAAGCTTTATTGATCAAGGTGGGGTTCTGTGACGCCTTTGTCTAGTCGTTGAACACAAACGAAGTACGCGAAGTTGCAGCTATGGCGAACTTTTAATCTAAACAAAACCCAAAGTCTAAACGATGCCCTAAGGGCTGTATATATGGAGGAAGAGGGGGGGAATTTCGTGGCCCTTGGTGGAGGGGTCCGAAATCAACCCTATCTCTTGTTTCCCCACACATACGGACTCTAAAAATAGCCTATACTTATGTATTTCGAAATTACATGGGCCTGGCCCAATAATAAGGTGACGCAGCACCTAAAATAGCCTCGGGACGAAATTTATGAAGTGGCATCTTGTATATTTCGTCCAAGGCTTCATGCA
>NW_021289909.1:0-1242 GCF_002162155.2 Triticum dicoccoides
TGTGGCAAAGGGAACAGAAGTGTGACACGTTGTACAGGTTCGCCTAACCAGCTTCATAGTCTGCTTGGTGGTCGGCACGCCTTGCTAGAGGCCGCTACCAACCGTGCAGGTCGAAGGTGATCCAAACTGTGACCAAGCCGGTTTGAACCTAAGGGGTCGCGCGCTTAAGGGAAGGAACCTACGAGGTTGGTTCATAGGACACTGGTCGGATGTGATCCGAACTGGACTAGGAACGTGACCGAGTAGACTTTGGGCTTTAGGGTCCATGCGAGGCCCAAGTGTTGAGCCTGCGATGGACGCCTATATAAAGTGGAGGTGCGGCACACTCATGCGGTGGATCGCTTCGGCTGCGACTAGGGCTGCGACTAGGATCGCTTCGACTGCGACTAGGACCTCCACTCGCCGCCGACTGTGTGATCGGACCTAGCAGTCCGCCGCACGGTGTTCCTCCTGTACGCGCGGATACCGTTAGAGGCGGTGCACTTGCGCCGCTCCGGCGAACTCGTACGTGGGATCGGACGACCGGCTGTTCGAGGGAGATCAGACGAGGAGGAGACGATCCACGCGGACGCGCTGCCCCAACTCTTCTTCCGCTGCACGGCACTACGTGTCTAGTGGTAACGAACTGTGATCCATCTCCCGTAGCATGTTCCTGGATGTTCTGTGCGTAGGAAAATTTTAATTTGCAGTCGACGCACCCTACCGTAGAACCCATCATGGTGGTCCCCTCAACCACCTCGTCCTCTCTGCTATCAGAAATCCGATGCCCGCCACCATCGGCATGGCCACTCAACCCCTCAGGCGGAGCCTGCCATGTACCCCATCCGGACGTCTCCTGGGACGTAGCCTGGGGCGGAGTCAAGTGGGCCCAAGCGTCCTGGCCCGAAGTCTCATGGGACAAAGGCCCGTCGACCCGAGGCTCGTGGACCGGAGTCTCATGGGTCGAAGACTCGTGGGCCGAAGCCCCGTCGACCCGAGGCTCGTGGACCGGAGTCTCGTGGGCTGAAGACTCGTGGGCCAAAGGCCCGTCGACCCGAGCTCGTGGACCGGAGTCCGAGTAGCCTCCTCAGACGTGCCCCCCTAGCATGCGTGTGCTCGGGTGACTTAGCTGGGGGTGGTGGCGAGGAAGGCGTAGGAGCCTGCCTACCTCCCTGCGGCCACGTCCTCCCCGACCTCCTCTCCCGGTGGGCAACGACGCTGACAAAGAAGTGCCCACCGGTGAAGCCATACCCTCGTACAACG
>NW_021289910.1:0-1690 GCF_002162155.2 Triticum dicoccoides
CGCCGCCGCCCCACGTCGCCGGAGGCCGCGCCGCACCGCCCGGGCCGCCTCGCCTCTCCACCCTCCTCCTTTCACGGATCCGCCGACCGCCGTCGACGTCGTAACTCCGACGAGATCCGGCCGGTGAACCTCGTAATCCGCGCATGAACAGTGCCGGATCTCAGATCTAGATCCAAAACGTGGGTTGACTTTTTCCCGAAACCCTAATCCATGTGCTCCTGTTCATCATGCTATATCTCCGCATCCGTAGCTCCGTTTTTGGCATATAGCATATCAAATTGTTTGTCTCAGAGAGCACATCAATTCATTCCATTGCATCATTTTCATTTGAGTTCATCTTGACACCCGAAATGCTGTTAGAAGAGGGCTACTTGAGATAATTGCCAGATCTGCTACTCCATTTGCATATTTGTCATTTTTTCCATGATTATTGTGTGCATGATATGCCCATGAGCTCTACATATGTTTTGATTAGGGTTTTGCCATCTTTCCAGAGGTGCAACCCATGTATATTTGTGATGTTTGTGGTGACTAGCACAAGCTTGCAAAGTGGTGCACTTGGTAATTCTGATTTCAGGGACTTAGCAATTCCACTAAGTCCTTGACCTGTTTATTTCATTTGGCCATATGTTCATGTTGTTTCCTAGTGATCCGTGCCTCCTTTGAGGATGATCAGTAAGGATGTTCTGTTAATTTTGTAGTGCTCTATCCATCCATGTCTTTGTTTGCAATTATGGAGCACCCTAGCTTGAGTCAATCGAGCTCTACTTTTGCTACTTCGTGAATCTGGGCAAATTGTCTACTTGTTAGTGATTTTGCTGATGATGTTATAGTTGATCCGTGCATGCTATGATTTTGTTTTTGCCATGTCTAGATTACATTTTGTGTATTCTTGATGGGTGTATGCTTAGTTTGCCATGACTTGCTCTGTAGTGAGTGCATCGAGCTCGTAAACATGCCTACTTGATATCTGTTTCAGCATGCTCCAGTTTTCAGTAAGTCTGAGAACTGATAATGTTTTTGCCATGTTCACATGCTTGCAATTGTATTTTCTGATCCCTTTTGGCTCAAGGTCACTAAGGGACTTTTGTTCAGCTCTTTGAGTAGCTCCATGCCATGCTTTACTTTGCCATGTTCAGGTCCTGTAGCATGCAGTTTTGTTGCTCCGAAGTGTGCTACCTGATTTGAAATTCCAGACAAGTGTTAATTTCACTAAGTCTGAGATCTGTTTACCATATGCATTTTTGCCATGCTTGTTTGAACCTATTAATGGATGAATTGGCCGTAGCTCAGTGCTAGACTTTTGTTAAGCCTCTTGAATACATACCTGCCATGTATTTTGTTGTCATGTTTGAGTGCTGTAGCATGTTCATCTCATTACATTTAGATGGCTACTTGTTGTAAATCGCAGACCGGTGTCATATTTGTTTTGCTTGCCATTTCCAAACCGTAACTCCGATTCCGGCGTTCTTTATATCGTTTTCAAGTGATTTCATCTCATCTTTCCAGTGGCAGACTTGGATTTCCAAGTTGAGGCCAGGTTCATGCATCCCTTGTCAAATCTTGCATATGCATCCCGCATCGCATCCCGCATAGCATATCATCTTTGCATCATGTTGTTTGAGCCTTGCACGTGGTTGATTGTGTCCTTGTTGCTTGTTTGTCTTGTTTGGGTAGAGCCGGGAGACGA
>NW_021289911.1:0-691 GCF_002162155.2 Triticum dicoccoides
GGGGGGGGGCTTGCCTGGTTGCTCTGGTAAGAGAGAGGGGTCGTCAACTCCGTAGTCGAACTGGGCAGCAGCAGCGTCGGTCTCGTAGTCTACCGGAGAGAAGAGGGGGAAGAAACAATGAATACCAAGTAAACAGATGCATATCGAGGCATGACATGTCAAGAAGCGATGCTAGGCGTGCCCTAACGTGGTATAAGGGGGTACTGGTTAGGGGGGAAAAAAACATCCGGGGAAATTTTCCCGGTTCCGGACGTCTGTCAGGCAGATGAACCGGAGAGGAAAGTTTGCAGGTTCGATAGGTTAGAGGCGTGTGGTGGACGAACGGACTGCGTATCCGGATTCGTCACGTCGTTCTGAGCAACTTTCATGTTGAAAATATTTTAATCCGGATTACGGATTAAAAGATATGATTTTTAAAAGATTTTATTAATTTCAGGAATTTAATTAATTATTTATTTAATTTCGAAAATGCTTTTATGACATCAGTATGATGTCATGCTGACATCATCAGTCAACAGGGTTGACCGAGTCAACCCTGACAGGTGGGTCCCGCATGTCATTCTCTAATATCTAATTAACCTAATCAGAGTTAATTAACATTAGTTAATTAGGTTAATTAGTGATTAGGGTTAATTAATCAGAATTAATTAGACTAATTAATTACTTAATTAATTAATTAATTAATTAATTA
>NW_021289912.1:0-1527 GCF_002162155.2 Triticum dicoccoides
AACGGGGAGGACGATGCCACCCGTCATGGCCGTAAAGGGCCGGATTCGGTCGAAGACCTGGCGACGATCCTGTCCGGCCTGTATAAGGGGGAGAAGGAGGATTTCCTTCGGATGAACCCGTTAAATGGGTTCTCCATGAATAATCCCCGGCCTTGGGTAAGCGAACACTCTGCGTGCCCGACTCATGCTTTTTGAAACTTAAGTTTCTTATATTGTGTTCTTCTTTCGACGCAGGAACTGCGCCGAATCGTGGAGGACATGCTAAGTCCAGCTCCGCAACCCGAGGATCCAGAGAGATCCCGGGATCCGGCCTCCGAAGAGGATCCGGACATAAAGGTGGAGCTAATCGACGGGGTGTTCCACCAGCTCAGCATGGACAATGCCTTAGTCGCCATCACGGCCGACTATCCCGGACTATATCCGGCTTCCCAGGTGATTGCGACCGAAGTCCTGACACCGTCATTCCTTCCTTGCTTATTTCTGACCACCGTATATGATGGCGCCGTGCAGGAGGCGCCCCTAGGGCGAGAAGCCGAGCCCGCGGTGGCTGACCAACAAAGGCCAGTCCGGACCAGTAGGCGGAAGAGGAGCGCGGCGCGGACTGAAACATCGCCGCAAAGGTGTAGCTCACAATTCATTATTTAGAGCAACATTCCTAGGAAGCGTTTGAGTGCTCATGAGATTTGTAGGGAAAAAAGCGCCTGCCGGACTGCGGGCGTGGAGGTTGCCAATCCAACCTCTACCAGCCAGGCTCCAGCACCTGGTCTGGAGGGGGAGGCGTGCGCAAGGCGCGAGCCGGACGTTCCTCCGACGGAGGATGCCGACAGACTGTCCGCCACCAAGTCTGAGGTGGAGAGTGCCATGAATCACAGGCGCCGCCGGACAGTATTTCGTGACGCGTGCTTCTCCCCCGAGGCGTTGAATGCCTTTAACACGGGGGACGCGCACCTTCGTGCTGCTCAAGATGGTTTTACCAGAGCCACGGAGCAGTATGTAAAAGACATACGGGTAAGAGAATTTAATAGTTGTATATGCCAGTAGCCCCCGAGACTTAAAGTAGTTATATTAACTGATTTAAGGATCATATGAAACGTAGGATCTTACCGAGAAGAATACCCAACTGTCTCAGGAGCTGCAGGAGTGCAAGGCCCAACTTGAGGCCGCACTCTCTGGCGCAGGAGGAAACACAGGGACCTCTCCTGGTAACGCATTATTTTAGAAAGATAAGTAGCGTTTGGCCTTTACGCAAGTCTAAAAAATGACGTTGCAGGTGCTGCCGGACAAGATCCGGACAGGCAAGAACTTTTGCGCCAACTGAAGGCCGGTGAGAGGGTGTTGCATAAGGTGCAGCATGAAAGGAACAAGCTCCAGGATGCCCATGCCCAGCTTGGAGAAGAGCTGAAAGGCGTTCGGGCCGAGCTGTCGGGCTCCGTTAAGGAGAATCAGCGGCTTCGTCGCGGCATCTATAGTAAGTGCTTGAGCGAACTCCTTTGAAAAGAAGAGTTCGGCGAGGAAGTCGATTTGACA
>NW_021289913.1:0-1323 GCF_002162155.2 Triticum dicoccoides
GCGTCGTCGCCGCCACCGAGCCCTGCCCCTCGTCGTCGCCTTCGCCACCGCTGAGCCCTGCCTCGATGTAAACTAACAATAATGAATGCAAATGACAGCGGTGCTCTCCAACTGGTGCTTTTTAATTAGAGGGTGATGACTCGGCATAAAAGTAAATAGATAGGCCCTTCGCAGAGGGAAGCAGAGATTTGTAGAGGAGCCAGAGCTCGGTTTTGAAACAGAGGTGAATAATATTTTGAGCGGTATACTTTTATTGTCAACATAACAACCAAGAGATGGCAATATCTTCCATGCTACACACATTATAGGCAGTTCCCAAACAGAATGGTAAAGTTTATACTCCCCCTTCCACCAACAAGCATCAATCCATGGCTTTCTCGAAACAAGGAGTGCCTCCAACTAACAAGAGTCCCAGGGGGAGTTTTGTTTGCAATTATTTTGATTTAGTTTGCATAAAGCATGGGACTGGGCATCCCGGTGACCAGCCATTTATCTCGTGAGTGAGGAGCGGAGTCCACTCCTCTTGAGAATAACCCGCCTAACATGAAAGATACGGACAACCCTAGTTGATACATGAGCTATTCGGGCATACAAAACAGGATATTTATTTGAAGGTTTAGAGTTTGGCACATACATATTTACTTGGAACGGCAGGTAGATACCGTATATAGGTAGGTATGGTGGACTCATTTGGAATAACTTTGGGGTTTATGGAGTTGGATGCACAAGCAGTATTCCCGCTTAGTACATGTGAAGGCTAGCAAAAGACTGGGAAGCGACCAGCAAGAGAGCGACAACAGTCATTAACATGCATTAAAATTAATCAACACCGAATGCAAGCATGAGTAGGATATAATCCAACATGAAAATAAATATCGTGAAGGCAATGTTGATTTTGTTTCAACTACATGCGTAAACATGTGCCAAGTCGTGTCAATTAAATCATTCAGAGGAGGATAACACCCTATCATACCATATCATAACTATTTTAATACCATGTTGGCACGCAAGGTAAACCATTATAACTCATAGCTAATCAAGCATGGCATAAGCACTATGATCTCTAGTTGTCATTGCAAACATGTTTATTCATAATAGGCTAAATCAGGAACGATGAACTAATCATATTTACAAAAACAAAAGAGGTCAAGTTCATACCAGCCTTTCTCATCTCAGTCAGTCCATCATATATCATCATAATTGCCTTTCACTTGCACGACCGAATGATGTGAATAATAATAATAGTGCACGTGCATTGGACTAAGCTGGAATCTGCAAGTGTTCAATAAACAAGAGAAGACAAGGCAATATGGGCTCTTTTGT
>NW_021289914.1:0-988 GCF_002162155.2 Triticum dicoccoides
AACAATCACAGTTTTTGTCGATTCTGGCCCGTTTCATGGACTATTGTTGAACCCCGGGGTGCATTTACGTGTCGGTCATCAATACTCACGGTTTTTGTCAAGTCTGACCCGTTTCGTGGACTATTACTCACCATTTTGGGGTCCCAAAGCGATTTCCATGGTTGTTGAACCCCAAGATGTGCTTATGTGTCGGTCATCAACACTCACAATTTTGGCTAATTCTGGTCCATTTCATGGACTATTACTCACGATTCTGGCCCGTTTTGGGGTCCCGGAGCGATTTTCACGATTGACGATCCCCATGGTGTGTTTGCATGTCCGGCGTCAATACTCACAGTTTTGGTGAAATCTGACCGTTTCGTGGACTATTACTCACTGTTTTGGGGTCTCGGAGTGATTTCCACGATTTGTGAACTCCGAGGTGCATTTACGTGTCGGTCATCAACACTCACAATTTTTGCCATATCTGGTCCATTTCGTGGATTATTACTCGCCGTTTTGGGGTCCTAGAGCGATTTCCATGATTGACAATCCCCGGGGTGCGTTTACGCGTCTGTCGTCAACACTCACAATTTTGCCAATTCTGACACGTTTTGTGGACTATTACTTACCGTTTTGGGGGCCCAAAGCGATTTGCATAGTTGTTGAACCCCAAGGTGCGCTTACGTGTCGGTTATCAACACTTGCGGTTTTTGTCGATTCTAACCTGTTTCGTGCACTATTACTCACGGTTTTGGGGTCCCAAAGCGAATTCCATGGTTGTTGAACACCAAGGTGCGCTTACATGTCGGTCATCCACAATCACAGTTTTTGTCGATTCTGGCCCGTTTCATGGACTATTGTTGAACCCCGGGGTGCATTTACGTGTCAGTCATCAATACTCACGGTTTTTGTCAAGTCTGACCCGTTTCGTGGACTATTACTCACCATTTTGGGGTCCCAAAGCGATTTCCATGGTTGTTGAACCCCAAGATGTGCTTATGTGTCG
>NW_021289915.1:0-4100 GCF_002162155.2 Triticum dicoccoides
GTACATATTAAATGTTTCTTAAAATACTCATATCTTCTAGACCGTAACTCCAAATTTAACATGTTATATATGAAATTTGATTAGAAAAATATGTAGAATCCGAATATGATGTTATTTTACCTATTAACAATTTAAAAAAAAATACTATATAGGATACAATGTTAATCAACAATGCATTATCCGTCTTTTCTTCATACCGGTAATTCAGATTGGGGATGAACACCTCAAAAAAATCAGGATTGGACATGAAATTGAAGATAAATTTTTTAGAGACACCCAATAAATAAGGACATGGATGACAAGAAATAAAAGAAGGACCCACTAAAGAATGGATGTCCGCTATAAAAAAAATAAAAGAGAAAATGCAGAGGAGATCCGATAAAGATGAGATGTTGTGCTATTCTCCTATAATAAGAAGAAAAAAGAGAGGGCAAGCATGAAAAAAGTAAAAACGAGGCATGCATGAAAAAAAAGATAATTTTGATAAGATATAAATAGTGATGAAACATGGACCAATACCTATGACATGTATGTCAAGAAATAGTGATGAAATAGGGGCGCAAGTACATGCGTCCACAGGAGTCCATACAAAAATGTTCTTTTCCAGACCAAAAAATTCTCTTTTTATGATTAAAAATCATGTATCTTTTTAACAACTCTTCATGTATTTAAGAAATATGCATGTGAAAAAAGTGTTCAAGAGTTACCCTAAGTTGGTGATTCTTAGACTGAAAACTGCCATTGATGCACACATGTTTCCGTAGTGTGCTAATGTATCATTGTTTGCTTTCGTCATTTTTCTTTACTCCTCCGTAACAACACCCCCATTCCGAACATGATATGAATAAATGCATGAGTGTGTCGGACCGGATTGTGCCTTGGGCCCGGTATGTGGCTCGGTCAGGGCCTCCGGCTTTAGATGTTAGGCTTAGGTGGGAGGTCTGGGTATTTGGCCCAGCTTGCACCCCCTTCATCATTTGGATAGGAGTAGCGGCAGATGTTGTCAAGATGGCGGATTCAGACATATTGTTGTACTACTTTGTAAGGTCCTCGAGAATAATCAATAAAATGGCCGTATGCATCTCCCAGATGCAGAGGCCGGGGGTGATCCTCCTTTTCTAAAAAAAACCCTACATGCAAGCCGTGTTGAAATAGAACACCTGTAGAATCTTAAACTGCGCTTTTATAGGTCCAGACCAACTTTGTTTTGGCCGTAGCTACAAATTCTCAGATTATAGAATTTTTTTTATAAATTAAGAGTGTACGGTATTTTGTTCTTCCCCTTGCAACGCACGAGCGTTCGAACCCGCACCTCTTTTGTTACGAACGCTCAGTGCTAACCACCAGGACATCACCACGCTAGTGTTAAAATACTTCATTTTCCTTTTCATATTTCGTTTTTCAATTCCTTTTATTCCTTTTGCTATTTTTGTTTTATTTTTTCCATGCGCCGTTTCGTAAATTTCGTTAACCTTTTCCTTAAATTTATGAACTTTTTTCAGAATTGATGACCTTTTTAAAAATTAGATGATTTCTTTTCCAATTATGATGAACTTTTTTCTAGTTCGATTAACTTTTTTTGATTTTGATGAACTTTTTTCAAATTCAATGACCTCTTTCAAATTTGATGAACTTTTTTTAAATTGGATGAATTTTTTCAAATTTGTGAACTTTTTCCCATATTGTTGAACTTTTTTTCTAAATGTGAACTTTTTCAGAAATGGTGATGTTGTTTCAAAATCGATGAACTTTGTTTAGATGTTGTGAATTTTTTTGAAAATCGATGAACTTTTTCGGAAATTGATGAACTTTTTTCAGATTTTGTGAACCTTTTCGAAAATCAATGATTTTTTCCAGATTTTGTGAACTTTAAAAAAATTGATGATAATTTTTGTTTTTCAAAATCGATGAACTATATTTTTGGCCCAATTCAAATTTGGTTCACTCAATGCAAAATTTGATCACCTAATTCAAATTTATTTACCTAATTTAAATTTAGTTAATAAAGTTCAATTTGTTCACCCAATCCAAAATTAATTCACACATCTCAAGTTTAGTTCACAAAAAAATTGGTCGCCTAATTTAATTCTAGTTCTCAAATTTTAAAATTTGTTCACCCAATTCAAAATATCTTCATCTAATTCTATTTTAGTTCAAAAAACAAATATTAGTTCACCTAATGTAATTATACTTCACGCATTTCAAAATTTGTTCACCTAGTTCTATTTTAGTTCATAAAGTTTAAAATTTGTTCACCTAATTCAAATTTAGTTCAGCTAATTCGGTTCTAGAACTCACAATTCAAAATTTGTTCACCCAATTCAAATTTAGTTCACACAATTTTTTTTCACCTAATTCAATACTAGTTCATCCCATTCAAAATTTGATCACCTAATTAATTTTTTGTTCATCTAATTCTATTTTAGTTCACCAGATTCATTTCTAATGCACACAACTCAAATTTTGGTTCACCTAATTCGTATTTGGTATTTGGTTGCCTATAATGCCTTTTTTTTTCCAATTGTGTGTTTCTCGAGGACCGGTTTTCTTGTATAATTCTTAGCACCAATTTACAGAGTTTACAGAAAAACAATTAGTCTTTATTAGTACTACTTGTATAATTCTTAGCATCAATCTAGAACTGTACGAACGTGTGTTAGAAACAGTTTTTCTTTCTCTAGCAGCGACATAGAAACAGTTTTTTTTATTTTTCTGAGGAACGGCATAAAAACAGTAGTACGATCTCTTTTTTTTTTAAAGAAAACAGTAGTAAGTACGATCTAACTAGCGATCGAACGCTAGAAACAGTCTAGCGATATGTTATTGGGCTTCATAGATACAGTCCACAACAAAACGTAGTAGGCGCCACAACTACGAACTGGCGCAGAAGGCGCCATCGAGGAGGTCTCCCGTTCTTGGGGCGGAGAGGTAGAGATTATTAATGCAGTGTGCGACGGTGGTGAGCACCCAACACGTGGGCCCCATGAGATCGACTAGGATCCAGTTTGCCAGCGGCAAGCTGAGCTGCTATGGTCGAAGAAGCGGGTGGCCGCTGATTGCACAACTAGCGGTCTCGACCACAACATAGTCCAAGTCGGCCATGAAGGCCAGGTACCTCAGCCGGCCACTACTGTGTCTAGTTCTTAACGCTAACAGAATCATTTTATTGGAAAGGAACTAAACAGATGCATGTTAGAGTCGTATTTGGAGGGGAATAAGGGATTATGCTCCCTCAATTTATTCTTACATTTTTTTAAGCTAGAGATCATTTTTCCTAAAAATTTAAGGATTGCTCACTAGTCACTACCCCTGCCGTGTGGTTGTGATGAATAAATTAATTAGTTTGCATCCCACGCTAACCCACCGACCTAATCAGTCGAGCTGACTGTGCCAAGAATTAAATAAACTATTAATAATAAATTAATTTTCTGACCGAATGATTTGAACCAGTCCTCAGGTGCATAATGGCAGTTGCACTATTTATTTGAAGGTAGCAACATGGTTTGTTCTTGGATAAAACACAACACTTGCACGATACATTTTATTAATGATGTGTGGTACAATTAGTTGCATCACTGAACAAAGAACCCCCATCAACTATTAATCGAGGAAGGGGTAGTCAGTGTAGCCGATGACGGGGTCAGAGATGTAGAAGGTCATCCTATCATACTTGTTCAGCTCTGCGCCGATCTCAAACCTCTTTGGCAGGTCTGGATTCGCCAAGAACGATCGCCCGAAGGAGACCAAATCAGTGTACCCATCAGCGACCACCTTGCCCCCTTCCTCGCGGTCGTACCCGCCATTGGCCATAAATGTACCCTTGAACGCCTCCCTGTATGGCAGCAAGCGCTTCGGGACCACCCTTCGTCCATCAACGATGGCCATCCTCGGCTCGACCATGTGGAGATAGATGATGTTGTAGTTGTTGAGTTTGGTGGACATGTGGAGCGCGAGGGCGTGCGGGTCAGAGTCGTGGCAGTCCATGTAGTCGGTGAAGGGGGAGAGGCGGATGCCCACACGGTGGCCACCGACCTCCTTCACGACGGCATCCACCACCTCGAGAGCAAAGCGACACCGGTTCTCGATGCTGCCACCATACT
>NW_021289916.1:0-1354 GCF_002162155.2 Triticum dicoccoides
AGCGGTAAACTTTTGTTTTTAAACAGCAACATGTATACTAGCAAAATAAGCATGGTAAAGGCTATATTTTACATTTTTATTGAAAATAAAGATGCAAAACATTATTCTAAATAACAGAAAGCAAAACTAACAAAAGAAAATGACGCTCCAAGCAAAACACATATCATGTGGTGAATAAAAATATAGCTCCAAGTAAAGTTACCGATAAACGAAGACGAAGGAGGGGATGCCTTCCGGGGCATCCCCAAGCTTAGGCTCTTGGTTGTCCTTTAATATTACCTTGGGGTGACTTGGGCATTCCCAAGCTTAGGCTCTAGCCACTCCTTATTCCATAGTCCATCTAATCTTTACCCAAAACATGAAAACTCCACAACACAAAACTCAACAGAAAACTCGTAAGCTCCATTAGTATAAGAAAATAAAACAACCACTTAGGTACTGTAATGAACTAATTCTAAATTCATATTGGTGTAATATCTACTGTATTCAAACTTATATATGGTTCTTACCCTCCGATACTACTCATAGATTCATCAAAATAAGCAAACAACACATAGAAAAACAGAATCTGTCAAAAACAGAACAATATGTAGTAATCTGTATCAAACGTATACTTATGGAACTCCAAAAATCCTACCAAATTAGGAAGACCTGAGAAATTTCTGTACCAATCCAGAGCAAAACGGATCAGATCAGAAGCACGTTTCTGTGAATTAGAAAAACTAATTTACTGGGTGCAAAAGTTTCTGATTTTCAGCTGGATCAACTCAACTTATCACCGTAAGCTATCCTAAAGGTCTTACTTGGCACTTTATTGAAACAATATCTATAAAACATGATTCCTAAAGTAGCATAATCATGTGAACACACAAAAATAGTAAGGATAAATATTTGGTTGTCTCCCAACAAGCGCTTTTCTTTAATGCCTTTCTAGCTAGGCATGATGATGACAATGATGCTCACATAAAAGATAAGAATTGAAACATAACGGGAGCATCATGAAGCATATGTATAGCACATTTAAGCCTAACCCACTTCCTATGCATAGGGATTTTGTGAGCAAACAACTTATGGGAACAAGAATCAACTAGCATAGGAAGGCAAAACAAGCATAAGTTCAAAACTTGAAGCACATAGAGAGGAAACTTGACATTATTGCAATTCCTACAAGCATATGTTCCTACGTCATAATAATTTTCAGTAGCATCATGAATGAATTAAACAATATAACCAGCACCTAAAGCATTCTTTTCATGATCTACAAGCATAGAAAATTTACTATTCTCCCCATAAGCAAAATTCTTCTCATGAATAGTAGTGGGAGCAAACTCAACAAAATAATTATCATGTGAGG
>NW_021289917.1:0-1165 GCF_002162155.2 Triticum dicoccoides
TTGGACCTTTTCGCATTCTCGCCAAACGAGGAGAAGTTGCCTACCAGCTGGAACTACCTCCGCATCTCTCCAGAGTCCACGATGTCTTCCACGTTTCTCAACTCAGGCGTTGCTTCTCGGATCCTATCCGTGGAGTGGACTACGAAACGCTTGATCTCCAAGATAATCTTACATATCGAGAGTACCCCATTCGTATCCTCGATCAGGCCGAACGTACCACTCGACGTCATAATATCAAGTTTCTCAAGGTTCAATGGTCGCACCATTCTGAGGATGAAGCAACTTGGGAAAGGGAGGATCGTCTTCGACTCGAGTACCCCGCCTTCTTCCCGGAGGAACCCAAATCTCGGGACGAGATTCTTTTGAGTGGGGGTGAGTTGTCACACCCTAGCTAGTCATGCATTAGAGTGTTGCATCATGTTTACTCTTTCATCAAAAACTTGAAATGGGGATGACAGAACCCCCAGTCCCCTCTGAAACCAACTAGGGTTTACTAAAATAATTTTCAATGAACCTGAAATGCCCTTCTAAAATGCCCATCATTTTTGTCTTGGTTTAGAACCTCTGCCAAAAGTGGTGCACATTTTCCTAGGCCATCTTAGGGTTTTTGAATTAATTCATAAATATTTGAATTTGGGCATTTAAAATTATATAAAATATTTAAATGCTCAAATACCTCCAAACTAAAATGTTTCATGTTGGAAATAATCCAACTTTGGACCAGGAGTGATTTGGTGATTTTTGAAGTTGCCTAGGTATTTTATTAAATTCAACAAAGTTGCAGATATATTAAATAAAAACAGAAACAGAAAAAAAGGGGGAAAGCTTACCTGGCGCCTGCCCCGGCCCACCTGCCGGCCCAGCCCAGCACCGCTCCAGCGAGCTGCTTGCCGGCCAGGCAGGCAGGCAGGTGCCCGACGGCGACCGCGGCGTGCGCCACGCACCTGCTCGCCGCCTCGCCGCTCCCCTCGCCAGGTGACGTCGTGGATCGGCCTTCCTCTCTCCCCCGAACCCCCCAGACACCCCCTCTCCTCTCCAGCTCCTCTCCCTCGCACGCCCCAGCCATGGCCGACGCCATCGCCGCCACCCCCTCGCCGTAGCCACGCCCTCCGACCACCCCACGCCGTCTCACCGTGTCCAGGAGCTCCGCCGCTGTCCACTTCAT
>NW_021289918.1:0-1099 GCF_002162155.2 Triticum dicoccoides
ATTTTGCACTAGAGTTGAACTAGCTCTACAAGCTAGTTCAAATAATTTTACACTAGAGTTGAACTAGCTATACAAGCTAGTTCAAATAATTTTACACTAGAATTGAACTAGCTCTACAAGCTAGTTCAAATAATTTTGCACTAGGGTAGAACTAGCTCTATAACCTAGTACAAATAATTTAACACTGGAGTTGAACTAGGTCCACAAGCTAGTTCAAATAATTTTACACAAGTGGAGAACTATATCTACAAGCTAGTTCAGATAATGTTACACTAGAGTTGAACTAGCTCTATAACCTAGTTCAAATAATTTTACACTAGAGTTGAACTAGCTCTACAAGCTAGTTCAAGTAATGTTGCACTAGAGTAGAACTAGCTCTATAACCTAGTATAAATAATTTTACACTAGAGTTGAACTAGCTCTACAAGCTAGTTCAAATAATTTTTCACTAGAGTATAACTAGCTCTATAACCTAGTTCAAATAATTTTACACTAGAGTTGAACTAGCTCTACAAGCTAGTTCAAATAATGTTGCAGTAGAGTAGAAATAGCTCTATAACCTAGTACAAAGAATTTTACACTAGAGTTGAACTAGCTCTACAAGCTAGTTCAAATAATTTTACACTAGAATTGAACTAGCTATACAAGCTAGTTCAAATAATTATACACTAGAGTTGAACTAGCTATACAAGCTAGTTCAAATAATTTTACACTAGAATTGAACTAGCTCTACAAGCTAGTTCAAATAATTTTGCACTAGAGTAGAACTAGCTCTATAACCTAGTACAAATAATTTAACACTGGAGTTGAACTAGGTCCACAAGCTAGTTCAAATAATTTTACACAAGTGTAGAACTATATCTACAAGCTAGTTCAGATAATTTTACACTAGAGTTGAACTAGCTCTATAACCTAGTTCAAATAATTTTACACTAGAGTAGAACTAGCTCTACAAGCTAGTTCAAATAATGTTGCACTAGAGTAGAACTAGCTCTATAACCTAGTATAAATAATTTTACACTAGAGTTGAACTAGCTCTACAAGCTAGTTCAAATAATTTTTCACTAGAGTATAACTAGCTCTATAACCTAGTACAAAT
>NW_021289919.1:0-706 GCF_002162155.2 Triticum dicoccoides
ATACCTCAAGGGGGCCTTGTAAAACATTCTTTTTCCAAATTTTATTTGATAGCCATGTTTGGCACATGTGGGCCACCATGTACAAGAAAATTTGGGTGATTTGGAGGTGGTGGAAAAAATCACCTATGTTCAAAAACTGGCTTAAGTTAAGACCAAATGGCCCCTCCGGAGTGCGATGATTTTTTCGACCACCTCCAAATCACCTCTATTTTGGCACACATGACCTATTGCACAAACTAGGCTAGGTTATCAAGGTTTTATATTTTTTTAATTTTTTTGGAATTGATACTGCCCTCTAGACTGGCTGCTCAAAACATCGGTTTATACCTCAAGGGGGCCTTGTAAAATATTCTTTTTCCAAATTTTATTTGATAGCCATGTTTGGCACATGTGGGCCACCACGTACAAGAAAATTTGGGTGATTTGGAGGTGGTGGAAAAATCACCTATGTTCAAAAACTGGCTTAAGTTAGACCGAATGGCCCCTCCGGAATGCGGTGATTTTTTCGACCACCTCCAAATCACCTCTATTTTGGCACACATGACCTATTGCACAAACTAGGCTAGGTTTTCAAGGTTTTATATATTTTTTTTTGAATTGGTACTGCCCTCTAGACTGGCTGCTCAAAACATCGGTCTCTACCTCAAGGGGGCCTTGTAAAATATTCTTTTTCCAAATTTTATTTGATAACCATGTTTGGCACATG
>NW_021289920.1:0-2188 GCF_002162155.2 Triticum dicoccoides
GGATCACCCCACCATCCTTGAATGACACGCTCATGCCCACTTCCTTTTGCACCGGTATCTCCGTGAGCTACCGAAACCGGTATGTTGCCGTGGCATCATTTTCGGATTTGTTGCCGTGGCACCCGTTTTGTTCCGCCATGGTGACCAAATGCTTCATAACATGCTCATGTCAACATTTTCATAAATATTGCATAAAACTTGCATATGTCATCCGCATCATGATAACAACATTAAAATGTTTAAAATTGTTGTTTGCATTAAATTGCTAAATACCATATGGGGATTTCCGGAATTGTTGTTTGTTGTTTCCGGCCTCACTTAAACTTGCCTAGATAGGTAGTTTAATTATGCTTCACCTCTTGCCATGTTTAACAACATTTAATATTGTTTGGTAGATTAAACGAGATTAAACTAAATATGTCAATGTGGTGTTTTGTCAATATGCAACTCGTTGCATATTGAGCTCCACTTAACTTGTATATTGTTTGTTGCACTTTGCCATGCCATGCCTCATTAAACTGGACATGCATCATACTTGATTGTGCATCATGCCATGATTATGCTTGTGTGTTTACCATGTTGTTTGCTTCTTTCCGGTTTGCTTCTCTCGTTAGCTTCGGTTTCGTTCCGGAGTTGTTAGGATTCGTTCGACTACGTTCGTTTGTCTTCTTCATGGACTCGTTCTTCTTCCTAGCGGGATTTCAGGCAATATGACCGTTACCCTGGATCTCACTACTATCATTGCTATGCTAGTTGCTTCGTTCTATCGCTTTGCCGCGCTACCTATCTCTTGTTGATCAAGCCTCCCAAATTGCCATCTCAGCCTCTAACCTTTTCACCCTTCCTAGCAAACCGTTGGTTGGCTATGTTACCTCTTTGCTCAGCCCCTCTTATAGCGTTGTTAGTTGCAGGTGAAGTCGAAGATTGCCCCATGGTGGACAGGATTATGGTTGGGATATCACAACATCTCTTATTTAATTAATGCATCTATATACTTGGTAAAGGGTGGAAGACTCGGCCTTATGCCTGGTGTTTTGTTCCACTCTTGCCGCCCTAGTTTCCGTCATATCGGCGTTATGTTCCTTGATTTTGCGTTCCTTACGCGGTTGGGTGATTTATGGGACCCCCTTAACAGTTTGCTTTGAATAAAACTCCTCCAGCAAGGCCCAACCTTGGTTTTACCATTTGCCTCACCACCACCTATACCTTTCCCTTGGGTCGGCCAACCCGAGGGTCATCTTTATTTTAGCCCCCCCGGGCCAGTGCTTCACTAAATGCTGGTCCGAACCGAGCTGCCTGCGGGGCCACCTCGGGGAAACTTGAGGGTTGGTTTTACTCGTAGCTAGTCTCATCCGGTGTTGCCCTGAGAACGAGATATGTGCAGCTCCTATCGGGATTGTCGGCACATCAGGTGGCTTTGCTGGTCTTGTTTTACCATTGTCGAAATGTCTTGTAAACCGGGATTCCGAGACTGATCGGGTCTTCCTGGGAGAAGGAATATCCTTCGTTGACCGTCAGAGCTTCTGATGGGCTAAGTTGGGACACCCCTGCAGGGTATAAACTTTCAAGAGCCGTGCCCGCGGTTATGTGGCAGATGGGAATTTGTTAATGTCCGGTTGTAGAAAACTTGACACTTGACTCAATTAAAACACATCAACCAGGTGTGTAGCTGTGATGGTCTCTTTTCGGCGGAGTCCGGGAAGTGAACACGGTTTTGGGTTATGTTTGACGTAAGTAGGAGTTCAGGATCACCTCTTGATCATTGCTAGCTTCACAATCGTTCCGTTGTTTCTCTTCTCGCTCTTATTTGCATATGCTAGCCACCATACTTGCTTAGTCGCTGCTGCAACCTCACCACTTTACCCCTTCCTTACCCATTAAGCTTTGCTAGTCTTGATACCTATGGTAATGGGATTGCTGAGTCCTCGTGGCTCTCAGATTACTACAACAACAGTTGCAGGTACAGGTTATGCGATGATCATGACGCGAGAGCGATGTTTTCTTGTTTTGGAGTTCTTCTTCTGCTTCTTCTTCGACCAGGGGATAGGTTCCAGGTCGGCAGCCTGGGCTAGCAAGGTGGATGTCGTTTGAGTTTCTGTTTGTGTTTCATCCATAGTCAGATGGTGCTCTTATGTAAGATGATGTTGTATTCGTGTGGCATTGTATGCCTTTTTGTATGTATCCCCAT
>NW_021289921.1:0-1367 GCF_002162155.2 Triticum dicoccoides
CCTCAGGACACTCATTGGAGTAGTGCCCTGTCTTCTTGCATTTGAAGCAAGTGATGTGACTCAGATCTTTCTTCATTGGTGTAGAAGAGTTGAAATGCTGCTGGTTGCCATTCCCTCCATTGCCATTTCCATGCTTGTGACCATGGTGGTTGTGTCCATTTCCTCCATGCTGAATGTGGCCTCCATGGTTATGATGATTCCCTCCAAACTTGCTAGTTCCTGATCCAGAACTTCCTGAGTACTGGCTATAGCGGGGTTTTTGTTGAACTCCAGAGTTATACTTCCCATGACCGTACTTTCTCTTACGATTCTCCATCTGCTGGTGCTTGCCCTCGAGAATGGTAGCCTTATCAACCAACTCCTGATAGTTCGCAAAGGTCACCACAGTCAACTGAACTCCCAACTCATCGTTCAGTCCCTCCAGAAACTTCTCCTGCTTGGCTGCATCAGTGGCCACGTCCCTTGGTGCATAACGGGCCAACTTACTGAACTCATCAGCATACTGGGATACCGTGCGTCCTCCCTGGCGCAAGCTGCGGAACTCCTTCTTCTTCAGACTCATGGCTCCAGCTGAGACATGAGCAGTGCGGAATGCCTGCTGGAACTGAGTCCAAGTCACATTCTCCAAGGGGTATGTGGTGGTGTAGTTCTCCCACCAAGCAGCGGCCGGGCCATCCAGCTGATGGGCGGCAAACTTCACCTTCTCAGCATCATTGCATCCTGCCGTGGCTAGCTCCCTTCCTATCTTGCGGAGCCAGTCATCTGCGACGATTGGCTCCGTGCTACTGGAGAACACGGGTGGTTTCAGCCTCAGAAAACGGGTAAGACTATCAACTGGGGGTGGCGGCGGTGGGTTGTTGTTGTTCTGGTTCTAGTTCTGAATGAGCATCTGCATAAGAGCATTCTGCTGCTGGATCAATTGCGTGAGCTCCGGCGGAAAGTTGAATTCGGGGTCACGTCTTGAAGGCATCTGATGGGTTTAGAGTGGATGAGAAGTCAGAAGAGAATAAGGCCTAGGGAGTAAAATCATACTACCCATATGCACATGATAGCAATAAAACTTCAAATCACTCCAATTCAATTTCACTCAAAGGGGTTCACATGAACAATCAAACCTAAGGTAAGCCATGTCACAAGATTTGACAAGGTCTCACAAATGAAATAAAACTAATCGGATAACGAAATCAAATTTCTAACTCTCATGGTGGTATAAAATCTAACTCTCGTCGGATGAAGACCAGTCAACCATGTTGACATCAGGTGTCCTTGCATCACTGTCGGTGTCATCATCTCTAAGCTCATCACCCTGGTCCTTGTCCTGGCTGACATAGGCACCATACGAGTGATCCTCCTGAATGTTTTCTCCC
>NW_021289922.1:0-1213 GCF_002162155.2 Triticum dicoccoides
TTAATCTCCCGGATGATGCGGTCATTGACAGAATCCTCCAGTCGCTTCCACCAAGCTACAAGAGCTTTGTGATGAACTTCAATATGCAGGGGATGGAAAAGACCATTCCTGAAGTATTTGCTATGCTGAAATCAGCAGAGGTAGAAGTCAGGAAGGAACATCAAGTGTTGATGGTCAATAAAACCACTAAGTTCAAGAAAGGCAAGGGTAAAAAGAACTTCAAGAAGGACGGCAAGGAGGTTGCCGCGCCCGGCAAGCAAGCTGCCGGGAAGAAGCCAAAGAATGGACCCAAGCCCGAGACTGAGTGCTTTTATTGCAAGGGAAGCAGTCACTGGAAGCGGAACTGCCCTAAGTACTTAGCGGATAAGAAGGCCGGCAAAACAAAAGGTATATGTGATATACATGTAATTGATGTGTACCTTACTAGTGCCCATAGTGGCTCCTGGGTATTTGATACCGGTGCAGTTGCTCACATTTGTAACTCAAAGCAGGGGCTACGGAATAAGCGGAAACTGGCAAAGGACGAGGTGACGATGCGCGTCGGGAATGGTTCCAAGGTCAATGTGATCGCCGTCGGCACGCTACCTCTGCATCTCCCTTCGGGATTAGTTTTAAACCTTAATAATTGTTATTTAGTGCCAGCTTTGAGCATGAACATTGTATCGGGATCTCGTTTAATTCGAGATGGCTACTCTTTTAAATATGAGAATAATGGTTGTTCCATTTTTATGAGAGATATGTTTTATGGTCATGCTCCTATGGTGAATGGTTTATTCTTTATGAATCTCGAACGTGATGCTACACATGTTCATAATGTGAGTACCAAAAGAAGTAAGGTTGATAATGATAGTCCCACATACTTGTGGCACTGCCACCTTGGTCACATAGGTGTCAAACGCATGAAGAAGCTCCATGCTGATGGACTTTTAGAGTCTCTTGATTATGAATCATTTGACACGTGCGAACCATGCCTTATGGGTAAAATGACCAAGACTCCGTTCTCAGGAACAATGGAGCGAGCAACCGACTTATTGGAAATCATACATACTGATGTGTGCGGTCCAATGAGTGTTGAGGCTCGCGGTGGCTATCGTTATGTTCTCACCCTCACTGATGATTTAAGTAGGTATGGGTATATCTACTTAATGAAACACAAGTCTGAAACCTTTGAAAAGTTCAAGGAATTTCAGAGTGAGGTTGAAAATCAACGTGA
>NW_021289923.1:0-1654 GCF_002162155.2 Triticum dicoccoides
TGTGCAAACTGAGTTGCAATATTTTCATGCCTTCTACTTCTTGTGCTAATTTTTTGGCTTTAGATTTTATGAACTATGCAAGTTACTCATCTATTCATGTGTCATATATGCAAAAATCAAGGGAAGTAAAAATGGATGACATATACATATACAACATGTACACCTTGTCTCTTTTGTTAGCCACATTTCAGATTAAGCAACGCCGAGGACGGCTTTATTTTCAAGAAGGGGAGGATGATGAGGACATGACTACCTTGGATATGACCAAAAATATTGCATATATGCATATTTGTCAGGTGATTTCTAGTGCAAACTATTCAATAATCTATTTATGTTATCCAGAACAAAAATACTTCACACACTTTTGTGTTTTGTCTAATTGTAGGTGTATGGGACATTTGTACAATCCACATATGAAGATAAGGAAGAAAGAGATGTTTATTTGCTGTCCAAAAAGTTCTCTCACTTCACTTTTGGCCCAAGAGAAGATAGAGTCCAAGTCTCTCACGTTCTGGATTCAGATTCGGACTGCACAGACACACCTGACTCAAAACGCACACAAGTTTTTCATACGGACTCCGAATTGGGTGATTCTTTTTTTGTTGGAAACTAGATTTCGTGCACTTTCCAACCCAATTGGAATCACCTTCAAATTCGTCCGGAGCGTTGAGTTGTGGACGAAACAATCTGATGCTGCAGCAGAATCCGAGTCAAACTACAAGTCCAAAGGTGTTACATCACCTCCACTTGGGCCCATTGGCCTTGTACGACCTAGATTTAGGTTTAGGCTGCCTTGGGACGTCCTCCCACCTCCTTGACCGCCACCCCTTGCTCCTATATAAGTAGATCCATGATAGAGGCGAGGGTGTCCCGATCTTTCGATGAGATGATAACTATCGATTTGGTGGAGACGACTTTGACGATCCGACTACAAACGTGCACGACGTTGCGCCTTAGCAATCGCTAAACCAATCTCCTGAGGTTACTGACGATGCCGGAAGCACGGTCAGCCTGACCACGAAGGTCTATTCCTGCAAGCAATCGAAGAACGAGCAAGAATATGATAAAGCAATCTGAATATTGCGAATATATATGAAGTATTGATAATGGTGGGGATCCGTAAGCGGTCTTGGTCTGGTCGTTCGACACAAACGAAGTACACGAAGTTGCAATGGCTAACTTTTAACTAAACAAATCCCAAAGTCTAAACGATGCCTTAAGGGCTGTATATATGGAGGAAGAGGGGGGAATTTCGTGGCCCTTGGTGGAGGGGTCCGAAATCAACCCTATCTCTTGTTTCCCCACACATACGGACTCTAAAAATAGCCTATACTTATGTATTTCGAAATTACATGGGCCTGGCCCAATAATAAGGTGACGCAGCACCTAAAATAGCCTCGGGACGAAATTTATGAAGTGGCATCTTGTATATTTCGTCCAAGGCTTCATGCACCCATTATGGAGGCTTCAAAGTCCTGAAATCATCACTTGTAACTCCGTTCTTGTTCCCCTTGCGCATGCCATCATCTCCATGCTTGTTCTTGCTCCAATGTTCATCCTTCTCCAAGCTAGGCCCTTCATTTGTAAGCAAAACAAATGTATCCAATTTAGGCAGCATCATATTCTCATGAACATTAGAATCATTACCAAGAAA
>NW_021289924.1:0-1430 GCF_002162155.2 Triticum dicoccoides
AGTTGTATCCATTTTTTTAATCTGTCCATTTTCTACCATGCTACTCTCTGCAATGAAGATATACTAGAGATACTGCCCATTTGCTATTTTTGCTGGATGCTAACCCTGTTGTACTTAACATGCCTGTCCATGTACTTATGCAGGGTTATAACGGCCGATGCTGTTGTTTGCCGGCGAGGTTACCTGCATCCCATGTCTTACAATATTTCACATCATTTGTGCAATTGCAATTTAACTTCTACATTTACAGGTTGCCTGTAGGTACACATGTCAGTGGCACTGATCCACGCTTCGACCCAGAGGAACAGCTCGTCTTCGTTGCCGCTGACTTTGGGCAGGCTCTGGCCAAGATGAAGTGCCCCAGCAACTACCTCTCAGGACTTAGCAAGTATGTACTCACCAGTTCAATCTTACCAATACTAGTTGAAATTAATGGCTATATTTTGTATGGTCGATGTATTAAGCATGTTGTAGTAAACATGCCTAACACGTTTTAGCTATTTTCCCTACCTTTTTATAGACAGCTGGGCCATTATCTGCTCTGGCAGCACCTGCCCTGTGATGTTTAACTCTGCCGATTGCATTTTTATCAGTACCAGTTTCAATGGCCGTTAAGCCTTTTGCAACAGTTGTATCCATTTTTAAAGAGTTGTATTTCAATGGCTACAAACTTACAAAACATGAATTATGATGTTGTTAAGCCTGTTGCAATTAACAGTTGTATCCATTTCTTAATCCGTCCCTTTGCTACCGTGCTACTCTTTCGCAATGAAGATATCACTACAGATGCTGCCGTTTTATTTCCATTTGCTATTTTTGGTGGATGTTAACCCTGTTGTAGTTAACACTAGCTTTGCATGTGCTTACACAGGGCTACAATGGGTGATGTTGTTGTTTGCCGCTGAAGTTAGCTGCATCCCATGTCTTATACACCATCTATTCCTAAATATAAGTATTTTTAGAGATTCCCATATAGACTACATAAGGAGAAAAATAAGTGAATCTAGATTCTAATCTAAACTATATCTATAATTCTATATACATCCGTATGTAGTTCATATTGAAATCTAAAAAAAATACTTGTACTTAGGAACGTAGGTAGTTGTATTTTACATCATTTGTGCAATCTCAGTTTAGCTTCTAACATTTACTGGTTGCTTGTAGGTACATATATGAGCGTTACTGATCCACGCTTCGATCCCTTTTGCGTGTGGGGCAATGAGATATTCATGAACAAATGTCAAGTGAGGAAACTAAGAAAGATTGTTAGGAGAAAGAAACGGGTGATTGGAATTAAGCTCTTATTTACACTTTGTCCAAGACAACAGTGAACTTTAGGATGGTAAGTAATGTGTTGCCTTTCCCCCTGCCCATAACAAGTTACTCTATTAGACCTCAGTATCTAATATTTTTCTCTTTTCAGTGGTTTT
>NW_021289925.1:0-1313 GCF_002162155.2 Triticum dicoccoides
CATATTTTAGCTCCTAAATGACTTCACATGCTTAGCTAGCTCCAAAATGACATAATAACCTTACTTAGCTCTAAAATGACCTATGTAACCTAGGATAGCTCTAAAATGACCTATACTTAGCATCGTTTCCTCCAAAATGACTCAATATGCTTAGCTAGCTCAAAAATTACATAATAAGCTTAATTAGCTCCAAAATGACCTATTTAACCTAGGATAGGTCTAAAATGACCTATACTTAGCATTTTTTTTTCATCCAAAATGACTTAATATTCTTAGCTAGCTTCAAAATGACCTATTTAACCTAGGATAGCTCTAAAATGACCTATACTTAGCATCTTTTCCTCCAAAATGACTTAATATGCTTAACTAGCTCTAAAATGACATAATATGCTTAAGAAATGACATAGTTTAGCTCCTAAATGACTTCACATGCTTAGCTAGCTCCAAAATGACATAATAACCTTACTTAGCTCTAAAATGACCTATTTAACCTAGGATAGCTCTAAAATGACCTATACTTAGCATTGTTTCCTCCGAAATGACTCAATATGCTTAGCTAGCTCAAAAATTACATAATAAGCTTAATTAGCTCCAAAATGACCTATTTAACCTAGGATAGGTCTAAAATGACCTATACTTAGCTTTTTTTTTCCTCCAAAATGACTTAATATGCTGAGCTAGCTTAAAAATGACCTGTTTAACCTAGGATAGCTCCAAAATGACATAATAATCTTACTTAGCTCTAAAATGACACATTTAACGTAGGATAGCTCTAAAATGACCTATACTTAGCATCTTTTCCACCAAAATTACTTAATATGCTTAACTAGCTCTAAAATGACATAATATGCTTAAGAAATGACACAGTTTAGCTCCTAAATGACTTCAGATGCTTAGCTAGCTCCAACATGACATAATAACCTTACTTAGCTCTAAAATGACATATTTAACCTAGGATAGCTCTAAAATGACTTATACTTAGCATCTTTTCCTCCAAAATGACTTAATATGCTTAGCTAGATCTAAAATGATATAATATGCTTAAGAAATGACATATTTTAGGTCCTAAATGACATCATATGCTTAGCTAGCTTCAAAATGACCTATTTAACCTAGGCTAGCTCTAAAATGACCTATACTTAGCATTTTTTCCCTAAAAAATGATTCAATATGCTTAGCTAGCTCAAAAATTACATAATAAGCTTAATTAGCTCCAAAATGACCTATTTAACCTAGGATAGCTCTAAAATGACCTATACTTAGCATTTTTTTCCTCCAAAATGACTTAATATGCTTAGCTAGCTTCAAAATGA
>NW_021289926.1:0-1313 GCF_002162155.2 Triticum dicoccoides
CATATTTTAGCTCCTAAATGACTTCACATGCTTAGCTAGCTCCAAAATGACATAATAACCTTACTTAGCTCTAAAATGACCTATGTAACCTAGGATAGCTCTAAAATGACCTATACTTAGCATCGTTTCCTCCAAAATGACTCAATATGCTTAGCTAGCTCAAAAATTACATAATAAGCTTAATTAGCTCCAAAATGACCTATTTAACCTAGGATAGGTCTAAAATGACCTATACTTAGCATTTTTTTTTCATCCAAAATGACTTAATATTCTTAGCTAGCTTCAAAATGACCTATTTAACCTAGGATAGCTCTAAAATGACCTATACTTAGCATCTTTTCCTCCAAAATGACTTAATATGCTTAACTAGCTCTAAAATGACATAATATGCTTAAGAAATGACATAGTTTAGCTCCTAAATGACTTCACATGCTTAGCTAGCTCCAAAATGACATAATAACCTTACTTAGCTCTAAAATGACCTATTTAACCTAGGATAGCTCTAAAATGACCTATACTTAGCATTGTTTCCTCCGAAATGACTCAATATGCTTAGCTAGCTCAAAAATTACATAATAAGCTGAATTAGCTCCAAAATGACCTATTTAACCTAGGATAGGTCTAAAATGACCTATACTTAGCTTTTTTTTTCCTCCAAAATGACTTAATATGCTGAGCTAGCTTAAAAATGACCTGTTTAACCTAGGATAGCTCCAAAATGACATAATAATCTTACTTAGCTCTAAAATGACACATTTAACCTAGGATAGCTCTAAAATGACCTATACTTAGCATCTTTTCCACCAAAATTACTTAATATGCTTAACTAGCTCTAAAATGACATAATATGCTTAAGAAATGACACAGTTTAGCTCCTAAATGACTTCAGATGCTTAGCTAGCTCCAACATGACATAATAACCTTACTTAGCTCTAAAATGACATATTTAACCTAGGATAGCTCTAAAATGACTTATACTTAGCATCTTTTCCTCCAAAATGACTTAATATGCTTAGCTAGATCTAAAATGATATAATATGCTTAAGAAATGACATATTTTAGGTCCTAAATGACATCATATGCTTAGCTAGCTTCAAAATGACCTATTTAACCTAGGCTAGCTCTAAAATGACCTATACTTAGCATTTTTTCCCTAAAAAATGATTCAATATGCTTAGCTAGCTCAAAAATTACATAATAAGCTTAATTAGCTCCAAAATGACCTATTTAACCTAGGATAGCTCTAAAATGACCTATACTTAGCATTTTTTTCCTCCAAAATGACTTAATATGCTTAGCTAGCTTCAAAATGA
>NW_021289927.1:0-1220 GCF_002162155.2 Triticum dicoccoides
TGCACCTGTTCAGTCATCATTTGCTGAAACTTATCATGAAGCTCCTTGTTCGATAAATTCTCCCAGTCAATCTCGTCGGCTTGTGATCCTGGCATGGTTAGCAGCAATAGAAACACACAAGAATATGATCCTACAGACTACGAACAAGTGGTGGTGGTGGGTGTCACAAATCCGTCAAGCAAATCTCAAATTCTTACCAGTTCTTACCCAGCAGCAGGTGGTGATCGGCAACCGTTGTAGTCAAAAACTCTCAAAGCTTGGATAGAGCGATTACCAGGGAGAGTCAAACGCACGACGTAGATGTATGTGGAGCTGGGAAGGCTTATAATATGGTAGCAAAAAGGGTCAGCAATAATCAATTCAGAGATGCAAAGTTGAATAAACGCTCAACGACGGTACTGTGCTGGTCCTAGGCTAGACTGTGTTAGAGACGCGAGCCTATAACACTAACAAAATCACGGCGCGGCACGTAAACAAGGGAAAAGCACACTCTGAATTTTTTTTTCGCTCTTTTTTTTTTGCGCTCTTTTTTTTGCGCTGCTTTTTTTTTGCGAAAAATCACTATAATGGCGAGTGTCTCAAAACTCTTCCTAGCTCAAACTGACAGGATGGGCACGAAATTTTTTCGACCAATTTTTTTTTTTCGACTGCCCGGACCCAAAAACTGGAAACGGGTCAAAAAAAACTTCCTATAATGGCACCTGTCTCAAAACACTCAGAAACACCTAAAAATAGGATAGCGAGGAATTTTTTTGAAAAATGCGTGTTCGAAAAATTTTGGGCCTAAACGGAGCGTGGCTACCCGAAAACAAACCTAATAAGCAAGGAACTCGGATTGGTGGTGGATATATGGTGGTCGTATATGGCAGCGGTGGTGGTAGCGGTGGTAGTATATGGATATGGATCGGTGGTGGTATATGGGCACGGATTGGTGGTGGTATATGGATACGAATTCGAAGCGGTGGTGGTAGATGGCAGGGGCGATGATGATGGTGCGGCGGCGGCGTGACAACTTATGACCAGAACTCGAAACTCTAAAAGACTAGACTCTAAGACCAGCAACTAGACCGACGATGCAACCGCAAATTCAACAAAGCAAAACCCTAAAAAGATTATGCAAAGGCTCAGATTGGTTCGGATATGATGAACTAACCCTAATTTTTTTTGTGGCTTTTTCGTGGACTATAGGTATGAAGAACAGACTCGATCTAAACTACGAA
>NW_021289928.1:0-1066 GCF_002162155.2 Triticum dicoccoides
TTTAGCACAAATCAATTAAATGGCATTTGAATAATCACATATGGAGTTTGAATTTGAATTTTGTATTCAAACCAACTTCATTTAATCTGTTGCTAGTTGCATTAGCCCAAAACACATTCATTTTGCCATGTCATGAGCATGCATCATATTGTGCATTGCATTGATTGTGTTCCTTTCTGTGTTGCCGGTATTTGTCCTCTCTCGATAGACGTGATACCGATGATGTGATCGTTGACACTGATGAAGACTCAATGTTATCTTCAGAAGTGCCAGGCAAGCAAAACCCCCTTGTTCATTCCGATACAATCCCACTCTCTTGCTCCTGCTCTCTTTTACTGCATTAGGACAACAACGATATATTTGTTACTTGCTGCGGTAGCTGAACCCCTTTATCCTTTGCATGACCTGTCATTGACACAGTAAATAGATGAAACCCACTAGCATGAGTAGGAGTTGTTTGAGCCCTGTTGTGCCTACTCACTCATGTTTGTTTGTCATGCCTGCTACTGCTTAGAGTCGAGTCAGGTCTGATTCATCGGGGATGAATCAGAGGCGTGTGAACATGTCCTACTGTGTGTGAGCTAAGTGTGTGAACATGATTTGGTAAAGGTAGCGATGAGAGGCCATGTAGGAGTACATGGTGGGTTGTCTCATTGCAGCCGTCCTCAGGAACTGAGTTCTGTGTTTGTGATCCATGAACAGCTACTACCACACATTGGGTTCCGGTAACTCGACCCCTCTCGACTTATTAATCAACATGATCTCTGTCCAGGAGTTGCAACTAGTTTCTGGTGTTTATAGGTAGTGTTAGTAGTCTACCAAGTGGCACCCGGTACAGGTGGGCTTGGGACAGACTAGGCACAGTGGCACGGTGTACCAAGTGGCACCCGGTTGGTGGGCTTGGGAACCCTGCACACATCGTTTGGGGCCGTGAGCGACACCCCGGCCGGATCTCCTTGCGGATGGAACCCGAATAGGCGATAAACCTGGACTAGAGACTTGTTCGGTTAGTCAGGTCGTGGTCGACTCCCTCGCCCGGCTTCCGCTTGAAGGTTGCCGAGGTACA
>NW_021289929.1:0-594 GCF_002162155.2 Triticum dicoccoides
TGGAAACATCGGCGGGGGGCGGGGCGGCGCCGGATTTGATGCGGGCGGCGTGCGGCGGGGCGGTGGCGGGGTGCGAAGGCGGCGGGACGGCGACGGACGGGCGGGCGGGAACGGAAATGAAGTGGCGGTTGGGCGTTCGCCGACGGTTGCTGGTTTTGGACTAGATGCATCTCGTGATGTATATTCGCATCGTCAGGTGTTGCATTTTACATCACGAGAAGGCCGCGGTCCAAATTTTTTTTGCATATGGACCATCTATTGGAGCAACGTTTTTTGCCCCAGATGGTCCAAAAGTTAAGGTGCGACCGAGGCCTCTCGGTACGCCACACCGCCATGTCGTAGGCACGCGCGGCCTCGTGGGCGGAGGGGTACGTGCCGATCCACCAACGCCTTCCGGCGTCGGAAAACTCCACACCCCAGTTGCCGGAGGGCTTCTGCCTCACGCGGAAGAAGCCCGACTTTCCCTTCGGCGTCTTCTTCGGTGCCATCGGGAGCGGCATGCGGCCGGGGCGGTGGCGGACGGAGCCGGGCGGGGCGGTGCTTCGAGGCGGCGGTGGCGGAGCTGCGGGGCGGCGGTGGCGGAGCTGCGGGGCG
>NW_021289930.1:0-698 GCF_002162155.2 Triticum dicoccoides
GCCAGCACGCCCAGCGCCCGTTCGGGCGACAGCCGTCGCCCCAGCGCCCAAAACCCGCTAAGGCCCCCGGGCCACTGACTAGGGGGCCCCGCCCCAGAACGTTAAAAAAAAAACAAAAACAAAATAATAATAATAATAATAATAATAAAAATAAATAAATAATAAATGATAAAATAAATAAAAACAACAAATATAATTAATAAAATTGAAATGATTTAATAAAATTATTAATTAATTAATTAATTAATTAAGTTAATTAATCCGGTTTAATTAAATTAATTAACTAGTTAAGTTTAATTAAACTGTAATTAGATTAACCTAAACCCTAATTAATTTAAATAGAGAATGACAGGTGGGTCCCACTGGACCCACATGTCAGGGTTGACTCAGTCAACCCCTGTTGACTGCTGACGTCAGCATGACATCATGCTGACGTCATAAATACATTTTTTCGAATTAATTAAATAAATAATTAAATTCCAAAATTATTAAAATCTTTTAAAAATCATATCTTTTAATCCGTAACTCGGATTAAAATATTTTCAACATGAAAGTTGCTCAGAACGACGTGACGATTTCGGATACGCAGTCCGTTCGTCCGCCACACACCCCTAACCTATCGAACTCGCAACGTTTCCCCTCCGGTTCATCTGTCCGAAAACACGAAACACCGGGAATACTTTCCCGGATGATTCCCC
>NW_021289931.1:0-874 GCF_002162155.2 Triticum dicoccoides
GGAGTGCAGCGAATCGACGGCGACGATCTCCGGTGGCTGACGAGGGGAACGGTAGTGCTTGCGGTGTCCAGGGGCTTCCGGCGTCGGGCGGCTCGGTGAGGAGGAAGAGAGGGACGAGGCGGAGCTCATGGGTGTGTCGGAGAGGCTCGGGGATAGCTGCGGCTACGGCTATGGTGAACGGCGGCGGCGGTGGCGCTCGGTGGTGAGAGGGAGAGAGAGCAGAGGAGGGGAGAGGGTGCAGCGAGTGAGGGAGAGGAGCGAGGGGACACGAGGCATCGTCGTGGCGTCGCTAGGAGGGGCCGGGGAAGAGCCAGGCAGGCAGGGAGGGAGGAGGTGGCCGGCGCGGGGCGGCCACGCGCCTCCGTCCTTCTGGCGAGGGAGGAAGACGATAGGGAGGAGGCGGTGGTGGGCTGGGCCGCTGCTGGGCTGCACAGTGTTGGGCTGCGGGTGGGCTGCCAGGTAAGCTGAGGTAAGTTCTCTCTCTCTGCTTTTATTTATTGTTTTCTATTTTGTTCTGTTTTGTTTTGGTTTAGTAAAATACTAAACCATTTTATAAAATCCTGAAAATAGTTATGTGGCTAGAGTTAAAATATACCAAACCACATAAAATGTTCCAGTAATTATTGGACATATATTATTTATATATCAAATATATATCCAATGCAAATAGCTATTTATTTAATTCAAAGGCCCAAAATAATTAACTCTGAGATACCAAAAATATTGTTTTGAGTTTTACCTCTTTGCAATATTTTCAGAGACTAAGAGGAACATTTTCTCGGACTTCTTTGAGGAGATTTTAATGTTGATCATTTTTAGAAGGTTTCTGAGGCTTTGAAAATTCCTCAATTCAAATTTCATTTGAATTAAAACA
>NW_021289932.1:0-1045 GCF_002162155.2 Triticum dicoccoides
TGAACGTGGACGTGTGCATCACGTCTCAGCTAAAGACGCTCATGATGATCCAGATGTCGTTCTTAGCACACTCCTCGTCAATTGTCACCCAGCATCAGTTCTATTCGATACTGGAGCATCTCACTCCTTCATTTCTGAAAGCTATGCTAACTTGCACAACCTGTCATTTTGTGAAATGCCAACTCCGCTAGTCATCCAAACTCCTGGATCCAAATGGCAAACCTCTAGTGTAAGCCATGGTAACGAAATCCTTGTTGACAGACTTGTATTCCTTGCATCACTTGTAGCCCTCAAGTCTTCAGATATTAACATCATCTTGGGTATGGACTGGATGATAGCTCATCATGCCAAGATTGATTGTTACACAAGATCTGTTCAACTTACACACCCATCTGGCAAGATAGTCACCGTCTCCACTAGAGTTGCAAAGCGTCAGCTCTATTCTCTTAATGCCAGCCCTCTTCCAGACCTTGAAGATATCCCGGTAGTCCGTGACTTTCCGGATGTCTTTCCAGAGGAACTGCCAGGTGTTCCACCTGACAGAGATGTAGAGTTCGTCATAGATCTTATTCCAGGAACAGCTCCAATCTCCCGGAGGCCTTACAAGATGGCACCCCTAGAACTAGCCGAGCTTAAGAAACAACTCGATGAGTCCTTGCAAAAGGGTTTCATCCGTCCTAGTTCTTCTCCTTGGGCTTGCCCCGTCCTCTTTGTCAAGAAGAAAGACGGTACGGACCGGATGGTCGTTGATTATCGTCCCGTTAATTTGGTCACGATAAAGAACAAGTATCCGCTCCCCAGGATCAACGACCTGTATGATCAGCTCGCTGGATCCTCAGTCTTCTCCAAGATGGATTTAAGGTTAGGATACCACCAAATCAAGATCAGAAACGGGGACATTCCCAAGACAGCTTTTGTCACTCGTTATGGCCAGTACGAGTACACCGTCATGTCCTTCGGCCTAACCAACGCCCCAGCCACATTCTCCCGCTTGATGAACTCGATCTTCATGGAATACTTAGATAAGTTCGTCGTGGTTTACCTC
>NW_021289933.1:0-1202 GCF_002162155.2 Triticum dicoccoides
CACCGCTCATTGTCGCGTCACGCATCGTCGTGTTTATGTTTGCATTGTATTCATTGTTTCTTCCCCCTCTTATCTCCGGTAGACTACGAGACCGACGCTGCTGCTGCCCAGTTCGACTACGGAGTTGACGACCCCTCTCTCTTGCCAGAGCAACCAGGCAAGCCCCCCCTTTGATCACCAGATATCGCCTACTCTTCTCTATACTGCTTGCATTAGAGTAGTGTAGCATGTTACTGCTTTCCGTTAATCCTATTCTGATGCATAGCCTGTCATTGTTGCTACAGTCATTGATACCTTACCCGCAATCCTAAATGCTTAGTATAGGATGCTAGTGTTCCATTAGTGACCCTACACTCTTGTCCGTCTGCCATGCTATACTACTGGGCCGTGATCACTTCGGGAGGTGATCACGGGCATATACTATATACTTTACACAGTTACATTACCTGTGATACTGTTCGGAGGTGGGGGCTGAAGGGGCAGGTGGCTCCATCCCGGTAGAGGTGGGCCTGGGTTCCCGACGGCCCCCGACTGTTACTTTGTGGCGGAGCGGCAGGGCAGGTTGAGACCACCTAGGAGACAGGTGGGCCTGGTCCTGTTCGGCGTTCGCGGATACTTAACACGCTTAACGAGATCTTGGTATTTGATCTGAGTCTGGCTACGAGCCTATACGCACTAACCATCTACGTGGGAGTAGTTATGGGTATCCCGACGTCGTGGTATCAGCCGAAGCACTTTGTGACGTCAACGACTGAGCGACGCGCACCGGGTTGGACTGCGTTAACGCAACTTCCTTTGTAATGGAGGTTGCTAGGTCTGCTCACCGGCCGCGTACGCAACGTGCAGGTGTGCTCAGGGCGATGGGCCCAGACCCCTGCGCGCTTAGGTTTAGACCGGCGTGCTGGCCTCTCCGTTGAGCCTAGGTGGGGCTGCGACGTGTTGATCTTCCGCGGCCGGGCATGACCCAGGAAAGTGTGTCCGGCCAAATGGGATCGAGCGTGTTGGGCTATGTGGTGCACCCCTGCAGGGAAGTTAATCTATTCGAATAGCCGTGATCTTCGGTAACAGGACGACTTGGAGTTGTACCTTGACCTTATGACAACTAGAACCGGATACTTAATAAAACACACCCTTCCAAGTGCCAGATACAACCGGTGGTCGCTCTACCTCAGGGATATGAGGAGGGGATCGCCGGGTAGGAT
>NW_021289934.1:0-1465 GCF_002162155.2 Triticum dicoccoides
TACTGCTCCTGGTTAAAGTCCTGGTACTCCTCGTAGACGGTGTACTCAGGGTGCCAGCGATAACCCAGATAGGTCATCATATCAGCTAGCACAGCAGGTGATCCTGAGGCACCAATGGCCGCAGTGTGGCGCACGACCTGCCTCGCGGGTTCCATCTGAAAACAAAGATGTTTCAATGGAGTCAAATGACAACACGGGCACTATTCAAAATGCTATCCTGCAAAATAACTATGGCTTATCCAACTTTGGGGTGAACGTGGTAACGGGATCCTAAAGTCAGAGTTAGTAATTTCGTTTAACCCGAGTAGAAAAGAGTTCAGAGTCCCAGAGTAAAGGTTGAGGAGTAAAAGATCCTAGTACCACCCAATGGCGACGTGGGCCCGTAAGGCTCACAGCCATGTTAGTAAAAGTTTTGTAGTGACTAGACTCGACTTCGGCCAAGGAGTGTGGAAGGGGGATTCCTATAGGCAGTCGGCTCTGATACCAACTTGCGACGCCCCCGGTTTAATCGTACACTAATCATGCACGCAAATGTGTACGATCAAGATCAGGGACTCACGGGAAGATATCACAACACAACTCTACAAATACAAATAAGTCATACAAGCATCATAATACAAGCCAGGGGCCTCGAGGGCTCGAATACAAGTGCTTGATCATAGACGAGTCAGCGGAAGCAACAATATCTGAGTACAGACATAAGTTAAACAAGTTGCCTTAAGAAGGCTAGCACAAACTGGGATACAGATCGAAAGAGGCGCAGGCCTCCTGCCTGGGATCCTCCTAAACTACTCCAGGTCGTCGTCAGCGGGCAACACGTAGTAGTAGGCACCTCCGGTGTAGTAGGGGTCGTTGTCGACGGTGGCGTCTGGCTCCTGGACTCCAGCACCTGGTTGCGACAACCAGAAAGAAAGGAAAAGGGGAGAAAAGGGGGAGAAAGCAACCGTGAGTACTCATCCAAAGTACTCGCAAGCAAGGAACTACACTACATATGCATGGGTATATGTGTAAAGGGCCATATCAGTGGACTGAACTGCAGAATGCCAGAATAAGAGGGGGATAGCTAGTCTTATCGAAGACTACGCTTCTGGTCACCTTCGTCTTGCAACAGGCAGAAGAGGGTAGGTCGAAGTCCTCCAAGTAGCATCTCCAAGTAACATCTCATAGCATAATCCTACCCGGCGATCCTCTCCTCGTATCCCTGAGGGAGAGCGACCACCGGTTGTATCTGGCACTTGGAAGGGTGTGTTTTATTAAGTATCCGGTTCTAGTTGTCATAAGGTCAAGGTACAACTCCAAGTCGTCCTGTTACCGAAGATCACGGCTATTCGAATAGATTAACTTCCCTGCAGGGGTGCACCACATAACCCAACACGCTCGATCCCATTTGGCCGGACACACTTTCCTGGGTCATGCCCGGCCTCGGAAGATCAACACGTCGCAGCCCCACCTAGGCTCAACAGAG
>NW_021289935.1:0-1147 GCF_002162155.2 Triticum dicoccoides
ATAGTCATGGTTTCCTGGCTATGGACATTGGATGTCGTTGATAACGGGATCACATCATTAGGAGAATGATGTGATGGACAAGACCCAATCCTAAGACTAGCACAAAGATCGTGTAGTTCGTTTGCTAGAGCTTTGCCAATGTCAAGTATCTCTTCCTTTGACCATGAGAGCGTGTAACTCCTGGATACCGTAGGAGTGCTTTGGGTGTATCAAACGTCACAACGTAACTGGGTGACTATAAAGGTGCACTACAGGTATCTCCGAAAGTATCTATTGTTTTATGCGGATCGAGACTGGGATTTGTCACTCCGTGTAAACGGAGAGGTATCTCTGGGCCCACTCGGTAGGACATCATCATATGCGCAATGTGACCAAGGAGTTGATCATGGGATGATGTGTTACGGAACGAGTAAAGTGACTTGCCGGTAACGAGATTGAACAAGGTATCGGTATACCGACGATCGAATCTCGGGCAAGTAAAATACCGCTATACAAAGGGAATTGTATACGGGATCGATTGAGTCCTTGACATCGTGGTTCATCCGATGAGATCATCGTGGAACATGTGGGAGCCATCATGGGTATCCAGATCCCGCTGTTGGTTATTGACCGGAGAACGTCTCGGTCATGTCTGCATGTCTCCCGAACCCGTAGGGTCTACACACTTAAGGTTCGATGACGCTAGAGTTATAAAGGAAGCTTGTATGTGGTTACCGAATGTTGTTCGGAGTCCCGGATGAGATCCCGGACGTCACGAGGAGTTCCGGAATGGTCCGGAGGTAAAGATTTATATATAGGAAGTCCTGTTTTGGCCATCGGGACAAGTTTCGGGGTCATCGGTATTGTACCGGGACCACCGGAAGGGTCCCGGGGGCCCACCGGGTGGGGCCACCTGCCCCGGGGGGCCACATGGGCTGTAGGGGGTGCGCCTTGGCCTACATGGGCCAAGGGCACCAGCCCCTAGAGGCCCATGCGCCAAGATATAGGAAAAAGGGGAGAGTCCTAAAGGGGGAAGGCACCTCCGAGGTGCCTTGGGGAGGATGGACTCCTCCCCCCCTCTTGGCCGCACCCCTTTCTTGGAGGAAGGGGCAAGGCTGCGCCTCCCCCCTCTCCCCTGCCCCTATATATAGTGGAGGGGAGGGAGGGC
>NW_021289936.1:0-1444 GCF_002162155.2 Triticum dicoccoides
ATCTTAACATCATACGTATCATTATCAAGCGGCATCAACTTGCACAAGACGAGGCCTCCGTCGTCCCCGCGCTAGTCATCAGGGTCACGACGAAGAAGATAGGGGAGATCAAACCGCTCCTTGACCCTTGGGTTCCTTGTAATGATGTTATTAGTTGAGTCAAGAATGGTCTTGAACGAACCTGTCATGCTACCTGAGGTGATGACGTTGCACCGATCAATGAGTTCCTCCACCACGTCATCTTTCAGATCGGGGCAAGAATAATAGGGTCGTTTCCAGCCTGTTCCCTCCATGGAGAAGATGATCGAACAATGGCAGAAGGAAGGGTGAAGGCAAATGGAGGAGGGAGGAAGAGCGTGCGACAATAGTTCTAAATCGAGAGGGAAAGGCGAAGAGTCGGTGGACGGTTTCCAGTTTTCCACGGTACACGAAGAGGCTCCCCGGCCTACATGTCCGTTCAGAAATACTAGTAGAAAAGGACTCGCCGTCGTCTCAGTGACATGTTGGAACGGGACCACATGTCAACGAAACATGGTGTGTAATTTCTCGTGCAAAATGCGATCTGGTTGTTTCTAGAGTAAAAAAAGGAGGTACTTGTCCTTACTATGGGAAAGGTGAAGTGATGGTTGATTCTCCCGAGCAACTTATTACTGTGGGAATATGGGAGTACCAGCGGATTCAAGGAACAGAGATATGATGGTTGCTTCGTCCGAGCAACTTACTGTGACGAAGGTGGGGCTCTGTGATTTGACTGCTCACTAGTCATTACTACTGCGGCGCAACGACCGGGGTGAATCTTTCCTTGAAGTTGTGTTGTGCACTCAATATTGCTGCATGGGAGGTGGAGCCGGATGAAGGATGCCCAATATGTTGTGCACTCAATATTGCTGCATGTTGAATTGTTTCTGGCATTGCTATCAATCCTTCAGGATTTGTTTATATGTACGTATAATTTTAATGAAATTGTACTGTGATGCTATGAAGGTTTCAACTTTGGTTCCCGCAGGAAAAAAAAGGTTTCAACTTAGGATTCATGTGTCTTGCCTCGAGATTATCTCGTTACAACATTCCATCAAATACAAATGAAACTATCATGGCTACCATGGCTGATGCATCTCAATGGTTCGCAGATCAGCGCCAATATTCACATCACAACTGAAGACAAAGTTGTGAGAAGGTGTACAAATAAAGAAAAAAAATATAATTGATCGATGTTGTTCGTAGGCATGGCTCCATTTCCTTGGCACAGTGTGCATTGCTTGGAAGCTAGTTTCACCCAGCTCTGTAGCCAAAAAAGAGGTGTATGGAGGACACCACAATCCTATCATTTTGTGCAGCTCCACTAAAATCGAGCAGACCATCCCTGTTTGCAAAGATATCCAGTCAGTGTGATTACAATAATAGTGGAACTAGACGATGAAACATAACACACATAAATAGAAGC
>NW_021289937.1:0-1098 GCF_002162155.2 Triticum dicoccoides
CTCACGCACGGTATCCCCACGGGTGTCGCCTTACCTTTGCCCGGGACCGTTTGCGCCTTTTGGCTCACGTATATGATAGTGTCGCTAGCATCCATATGATAAGGAGCCCGGGCTGACATGACTAGTCGTAAACCCAAAGTGGCACAGACTTACAGGGACAGGCATCCATGACCCAGCTTCGAACGTGTCGGTCATCAGCAAGTGGGTCCGGGCTGTAGCACTGGGCTAGCAGGACTCCGGTAAACCGGGCTGTAGCGGGCTAACAGGACTCCGGTACTCAAAGCGTGACATTTCCCCGAAGGGACAGACACAGGAACGAAGGACACATGCCGGCCAGCCTAAGTGTTCCAGAGCAGTAGCAAGCTACCATGGCTCAGCGGTAACACTAGGAGACATTTCCCGGTAAGAGAGGCTACTAAAGATAAACAACTAGGTAGTCAGATCCCACACATACCAAGCATTTCAATCATACACACAATATGCTCGATATGTGCAAATACAACGAAGCATCACAACATGACTCTACGACACAAGTACTTTATTTAAGGCTCAGAGAGCCATACATAACATACACAAGGTACGGGTCACACGACCCAACATTCAAGTCATACAGTCATACAAACCAGCAGCGGAAGTAACTTGTCTGAGTACAGACAACTAGTAAAATAAAAGAGGCTTGGAAAGCCTGGCTATACTACGTGGTCCTTCACAAGCTCAGGGTCACCACCTGGGTCTTTAGCCTACTCATTGATGTCAACGTCTACATAGAACCCATCAGAAGGGGTTGCAGCGTCTTCTGTAAAATGTAAATTATAGCAACATGAGTACAAAGGTACTCAGCAAGACTTACATCAGATCCTACATACATGCATATTATCAAGAAGGGTTGGTGGAGTTATTGCAGCAAGCCAGCTTTGACTCTTGGCTAGACTATCCTACGATACTCCAACTTGAAATGGTTTTGCGCACACGAGTCCACTACTCACCACTTCAATACACTACCGAGGATCCACCTCCGTCTTCCTACGGAAGAGCCATCCTCGGCACTCACACTTATCTTGAGGCTTTTAGTAGCTTCCATTTACTTGTCTATGAACT
>NW_021289938.1:0-1220 GCF_002162155.2 Triticum dicoccoides
CGGTAATGAGAGTGGTGTGGTGAACACGATTTGGTAAAGGTATCGATGAGAGGCCATGTAGGAGTACATGGTGGGTTGTTTCATTGAAGCCGACCTTAAGCACTGAGATCTGTATGCGTGATTTCAGATACAGCTACTACCATGCATTGGGCCCTGAAATATGACCCCGCTCGACTTCTTATTCACCCTAGCTCTCTGTCCAGGAGTTGCAAGTAGTTTCTGGTGTTTGTAGCCTACTGGAGGCCGTGGACAGCGCTGACCGTAGGGGTGGGCTGTGATGCGGTAGGTACGTGGCACGGTGTACCGAATACCCGTTAGGTATCTCGGGAACCCTGTTCACATCGTTCGGGGCCGTATGGGAAACCCCGGCCGGACTCCCTGCGGATGGAACCTGAATAGGCGATAAACCTGGACTAGAGGCTTAAGTGTTTAGGTAGGTCGTGGTCTACACCCACGTCGGCTTTCGCTTGAAGTCTGCCGAGCACATGTCGTGTGCAGACGCTAAGTGGTGGAAACATGTATGAAGAAGTACACCCTGCAGGGTTATCATAATCTATTCGAATAGCCGCGTCCGCGGTAAAGGACTACTGGGTTGCCTATACAGTTCATAGACAAGTAAATGGAAACTGTTAAAAGCCTCAAGATAAGTGTGAGTGCCGAGGATGGCTCTTCCGTAGGAAGACGGAGGTGGATCCTCGGTAGTGTATTGAATTGGTGAGTAGTGGACTCGTGTGCGCAAAACCATTTCAAGTTGGATTATCGTAGGATAGCCTAGCCAAGAGTCAAAGCTGGCTTGCTGCAATAACTCCACCAACCCTTCTTGATACGATGCATGTATGTAGGATCTGATGTAAGTCTTGCTGAGTACCTTTGTACTCATGTTGCTATAATCTACATTTTTACAGAAGACGCTGCAACCCCTTCTGATGGGTTCTATGTAGACGTTGACATCAACGAGTAGGCTAAAGACCCAGGTGGTGACCCTGAGCTTGTGAAGGACCACGTAGTATAGCTAGGCTTTCCAAGCCTCCTTTGTTTTACTAGTTGTCTGTACTCAGACAAGTTACTTCCGCTGCTGGTTTGTATGACTGTATGACTTGTATGTTGGGTCGTGAGACCCGTACCATTGTGTATGTTATGTATGGCTCACTGAGCCTTAAATAAAGTACTTGTGTCGTAGAGTCATGTTGTGATGCTTCGTTGTATTTGCACATATCGAG
>NW_021289939.1:0-1010 GCF_002162155.2 Triticum dicoccoides
GTAGGATAGTCTAGCCAAGAGTCAAAGCTGGCTTGCTGCAATAACTCCACCAACCCTTCTTGATACTATGCATGTATGTAGGATCTGATGTAAGTCTTGCTGGGTACCTTTGTACTCATGTTGCTACAATTTACAATTTTACAGAAGACGCTGCAACCCCTTCTGATGGGTTCTATGTAGACGTTGACATCAACGAGTAGGCTAAAGACCCAGGTGGTGACCCTGAGCTTGTGAAGGACCACGTAGTATAGCTAGGCTTTCCAAGCCTCTTTTATTTTACTAGTTGTCTGTACCCAGACAAAGTACTTCCGCTGCTGGTTTGTATGACTGTATGACTTGTATGTTGGGTCGTGAGACCCGTATCTTTGTGTATGTTATGTATGGCTCCCTGAGCCTTAAATAAAGTACTTGTGTTGTAGAGTCATGTTGTGATGCTTCGTTGTATTTGCACATATCGAGCATATTGTGTGTATGGTTGTAATGCTTGGTATGTGTGGGATCTGACTACCTAGTTGTTTATCTTTAGTAGCCTCTCTTACCGGGAAATGTCTCCTAGTGTTACCGCTGAGCCATGGTAGCTTGCTACTGCTCTGGAACACTTAGGCTGGCCGGCATGTGTCCTTCTTCGTTCCTGTGTCTGTCCCTTCGGGGAAATGTCACGCTTTGAGTACCGGAGTCCTGTTAGCCCGCTACAGCCCGGTTTACCGGAGTCCTGCTAGCCCAGTGCTACAGCCCGGACCCACTTGCTGATGACCGACACGTTCGAAGCTGGGTCATGGATGCCTGTCCCTGTAAGTCTGTGCCACTTTGGGTTTACGACTAGTCATGTCAGCCCGGGCTCTTTATCATATGGGTGCTAGCGACACTATCATATACGTGAGCCAAAATGCGCAAACGGTCCCGGGCAAAGGTAAGGCGACACCCGTGGGGATACCGTGCGTGAGGCCGCAAAGTGATATGAGGTGTTATCGGCTAGATCGATGTGACATCGAGTCGGGGTCCTGACAGCG
>NW_021289940.1:0-1049 GCF_002162155.2 Triticum dicoccoides
ATTCTGGCCCATTTTGTGGACTATTACTCACTTTTTTGGGGTCCCAGAGTGATTTCCGCGATTAACGAACCCCAGGGTGCGTTTACGTGTCAGACATCAACACTCGCGGTTTTTGACGATTCTGGCCCGTTTCATGGACTATTACTCACCGTTTTGCGATCACGGAGCGATTTCCACAGTTGTTGAACCCTAAGGTGCACTTACGTGTCGGTCATCAACACTCATTGTTTTGGCCAATTCTGGCCCGTTTCATGGACTAATACTGACTGTTTTGGGGTCCCGTAGTGATTTCCACGATTAACAAACCCCGTGGTGCATTTACTTGTCGGTCATCAACACTCGTGGTTTTTGTCGATTCTGGCCCGTTTCATGGACTATTACTCACCTTTTTGGGGTCCCAAAGCGATTTCCATGGTTGTCGAACCCCAAGGCGCGCTTACGTGTTGGTCATCAACAAATCGCGGTTTTGGCCGATTCTGGCCCGTCTCTTGGACTATTACTCAGTTTTGGGGTCACGTAGTGATTTCCATGATCGGCGAACAACGGTGTGTTTATGTGTCTGTCATCAACATTTGCAGTTTTGGCCGAGTTTGGCCCGTTTCATGGACTACTACTCACTGATTTCGGCTCCCTGAGCGATTTCCATGATTGACGAACCCCGGGGTGCGTTTATGTATCGTTGATCAATAACCCTAGGTTTTACCGATTCAGGGCTCTTTCACGGACTATTACTCACCATTTTGGACTCCCAAAGCGATTTCCATGGTTGTCGAACCCCAAGATGTGCTTACGTGTTGGTCGTCAAGACTCGCAGATTGGGCCGATTCTTAATCGTTTCTTGGACTATTACTCAGTTTTGGGATCCCGAAGTGATTTCCACGATTGACGAACACCGGGGTGCGTTTACGTGTCGGTCATCAAAACTCACAATTTTAGGCCGATTCTGGTATGTTTTGTGCACCGTTACTCACCGTTTTGGGGTTCCAGAGCGATTTCCATGATTGACGATCCCTGGGGTGCGTTTACGTGCCCGTCATCAACACTCACAG
>NW_021289941.1:0-1322 GCF_002162155.2 Triticum dicoccoides
GAGTTGCATAATCTCATAGTCATAGGAACATGTATAAGTCATGAAGAAAGCAATAGCAACATACTAAACGATCAGGTGCTAAGCTAATGGAATGGGTCATGTCAATCAGATCATTCTACTAATGATGTGACCTCGTTAATCAAATAACAACTCATTGTTCATGGTTAGGAAACATAACCATCTTTGATTAACGAGCTAGTCAAGTAGAGGCATACTAGTGACACTCTGTTTGTCTATGTATTCACACATGTATTATGTTTCCGGAAAATACAATTCTAGCATGAATAATAAACATTTATCATGATTATAAGGAAATAAATAATAACTTTATTATTGCCTCTAGGGCATATTTCCTTCAGTCTCCCACTTGCACTAGAGTCAATAATCTAGATTACACTGTAATGAATCTAACACCGATGGAGCTTTGGTGCTGATCATGTTTTGCTCGTGGAAGAGGCTTAGTCAACGGGTCTGCAACATTCAGATCCGTATGTATCTTGCAAATCTCTATGTCTCCCACCTGGACTAGATCCCGGATGGAGTTGAAGCGTCTCTTGATGTGTTTGGTCCTTTTGTGAAATCTGGATTCCTTTGCCAAGGCAATTGCACCAGTATTGTCACAAAAGATTTTCATTGGACCCGATGCACTAGGTATGACACCTAGATCGGATACGAACTCCTTCATCCAGACTCCTTCATTTGCTGCTTCCGAAGCAGCTATGTATTCCGCTTCACATGTAGATCCCGCTACGATGCTTTGTTTAGAACTGCACCAACTGACAGCTCCACCGTTTAATGTAAACACGTATCCGGTTTGCGATTTTGAATCATCCGGATCAGTGTCAAAGCTTGCATCAACGTAACCTTTTACGATGAGCTCTTTGTCACTTCCATATACGAGAAACATATCCTTAGTCCTTTTCAGGTATTTCAGGATGTTCTTGACCGCTGTCCAGTGATCCATTCCTGGATTACTTTGGTACCTCCCTGCTAAACTTATAGCAAGGCACACATCAGGTCTGGTACACAGCATTGCATACATGATAGAGCCTATGGCTGATGCATAGGGAACATCTTTCATATTCTCTCTATCTTCTGCAGTGGTCGGGCATTGAGTCTTACTCAATTTCACACCTTGTAACACAGGCAAGAACCCTTTCTTTGCTTGATCCATTTTGAATTTCTTCAAAATTTTGTCAAGGTATGTGCTTTGTGAAAGTCCAATTAAGCGTCTTGATCTGTCTCTATAGATCTTAATGCCTAATATGTAAGCAGCTTCACCGAGGTCTTTCATTGAAAAACTTTTATTCAAGTATCCCTTT
>NW_021289942.1:0-1274 GCF_002162155.2 Triticum dicoccoides
TAAAAGTTCATCAACTAATGGCCTTAGGTACACATCGATGTCGTTGCCGGGTTGCTTCGGACCTTGGATGAGCACTGGCATCATAATGAACTTCCGCTTCATGCACAACCAAGGAGGAAGGTTGTAGATGCATAGAGTCACGGGCCAGGTGCTATGGCTGGAGCTCTGCTCGCCAAAAGGATTCATGCCATCTGTACTTAGACCAAATCTTATGTTCCTTGCGTCAGCTGCAAAATCTTTGAACTCTCTGTCGATCTTTCTCCATTGCGTTCCATCTGCGGTGTGTCTCAACTCCCCGTCCGACTTACGGTCCTCTTTGTGCCATCGCAACAACTTGGCATGCTCTTTGTTCCTGAACAGACATTTCAACCGTGGTATTATAGGAGCATACCACATCACCTTGGTGGGAACCCTCTTCCTGGGTTTCCCGCCCTCAACATCGTCACCAGGGTCATCGCCTCTGATCTTATAACGCAATGCAGTGCATACCGGGCATTCATTCAAATTCTCGTATTCACCGCGGTAGAGGATGCAGTCGTTGATGCATGCATGTATCTTCAGAACCTCTAAACCTAGAGGGCAGGCAACCTTCTTTGCTTCGTACGTACTGGTGGGCAACTCGTTATTCTTTGGAAACATATTCTTCAACATTTTCAGCAAGTTTTCAAATGCCGAGTCAGCTACACCTGCCTGTGCCTTCCATTTCAGCAAATCCAGTGTGCAACCCAGCTTTTTCAGACCATCATCGCATCCAGGGTACAACGACTTTCTGTGATCCTCTAACATGCGATCCAAATTCTCCCTCTCCTTTTCAGTTCCGCAGCGTCTCCGTGCATCAGCAATGGTCCGACCAAGATCATCAACGGTCTCATCACGTGCCTCTTCTTCACCTTCACCTTCACCTTCCCCTTCACCTTCCCCTTCACCTGCCCCTTCACCTTCCCCTTCACCTTCAGCATCCTCCATGAAAGTATCACCGAAATGAGCAAGATAGCTTTCATCGATGAAATCATCCCCTTCTTCATCTTCTTCCATTATAACCCCTCTTTCTCCATGCTTGGTCCAACAATTATAGCTTGGCATGAAACCGTGCCGAAGCAGGTGCAGGTGAACTTCTCTTGAGGAAGAGTAACCCTTCTGATTCTTACAGTCAACACATGGACAGATAACAAAACCCTTCTGCTTGTTCGCATTAGCCACTACGAGGAAATCTTTCAAACCCGTAGTGAACTCGCGGGAGAGTCGGTTACCGTACATCCATTGCCGATTCATCT
>NW_021289943.1:0-1701 GCF_002162155.2 Triticum dicoccoides
GCACGCACGGCCACGCACGACCGCGTCCCCCTTCACGCACGGGCCTCGTCCCGCCTCCCGAGCCCGTGCGCCGTCCCCTGCACGCCGTCGCCGGCCCTCCACCGAATCGCCTCCAACCCCGGCCTCCTCTCCCTCCGGCGATGCCGGCCCCTGAACCCTCCCCTCCTCTTTGTCCCTGGCCGCCGGCGCCCGCGCCCAGCTCTCCCTCGCCGCCTAGGCGGGCTACGCCCGCACAGCCGCCCGTCGACCCCATCCCAGGTGGACTCGGGCGTGTGCCCGCACCTCCGCCCAGCAGCCCCCCTTCACCCCCTTCGGCACCCTAGCGGCTACCGCACCGACCGGCTCGGCCATGGCCGCTGGCTGCGTGCGTGCCCCGCCCAGCCCGAACATGTCCGGCGCGCCAAAGGGTGTGGCCTGGACATTGTCCGGCCATGTGTGGTGCTGCCCTGGACGTGTCCGGCTGGACATTGTCCAGTGGCCCAGTGTTACTGTCAAAAAAAAAGGGGGAATATCAAAATAAATAATAATAATAATAATAAAATTACTTAATTAGTTAATCAATTAATTAAGGAATTAATTAAGTTAATTAATTATAATTAGGTTAACCTAATCACTAATTAAACTAGTTAACTGTTAGTTAATTAAAACAGTGTATGACATGCGGGACCCACATGTCAGGGTTGACTCAGTCAACCCCTGTTGACTGCTGACGTCAGCATGACATCATGCTGACGTCATAAATACATTTTTTTCGAATTAATTAAATAAATAATTAAATTCCAAAATTGTTAAAATCTTTTAAAAATCATATCTTTTAATCCGTAACTCGGATTAAAATATTTTCAACATGAAAGTTGCTCAGAACGACGAGACAAATCCGGATACGCGGTCCGTTCGTCCGCCACACACCCCTAACCTATCGAACCCGCAACTTTCCCCCTCTGACTCCTCTGCCCGAAAACACGAAACACCGGGAATACTTTCCCGGGGGTTTTCCCCCCTTCACCGGTATCACCTACTACCGCGTTAGGGCACACCGAACACCGCGTATTGCCTTGATATATTTTGTGGTGCTTTGTTTGCTCTGTATTCATTATTTCTTCCCCCTCTTCTCTCCGGTAGACTACGAGACCGACGCTGCTGCTGACCAGTTCGACTACGAAGTTGACGACCCCTCTCTCTTGCCAGAGCAACCAGGCAAGCCCCCCCCTTTGATCACCAGATATCGCCTACTCTTCTCTATACTGCTTGCATTAGAGTAGTGTAGCATGTTACTGCTTTCCGTTAATCCTATTCTGATGCATAGCCTGACATTGTTGCTACACCTGTTGATACCTTACCTGCAATCCTAAATGCTTAGTATAGGATGCTAGTTTATCATCATTGGCCCTACATTCTTGTCAGTCTGCCTTGCTATACTATCGGGCCGTGATCACTTGGGAGGTGATCACGGGTATATACTATACATACATACATACTATACAGATGGTGACTAAAGTCGGGTCAGCTCATTGAGTACCCGCAAGTGATTCTGACGAGGGGGCTGAAAGGACAGGTGGCTCCATCCCGGTAGAGGTGGGCCTGGGTTCCCGACGGCCCTCGACTGTTACTTTGTGGCGGAGCGACAGGGCAGGTTGAGGCCACCTAGGAGACAGGTGGGCCTGGCCCTGTTCGGCGTTCGCGGATACTTAACACGCTTAA
>NW_021289944.1:0-1510 GCF_002162155.2 Triticum dicoccoides
GTGGTGGTAGATGGCAGGGGCGATGATGATGGTGCGGCGGCGGCGTGACAACTTGTCACATCCCTAGCTTCTGGTAATGCTCTAGGCTAGCTTCGTGTGTGCATCATGTTTAAATTCTGAAATTTGAACTGAGGGAAATTGGAAGCCTCAAAACCCTAAATAAAAGAAGGGCAAAAACCCTAAAATCTCATTCATTGCTCCAAAATGCCCTCCTTAGATGTTTAATATTTTTGGCAAGGGTTTTGATCCAAACCAAAAATGATGAACATTTTAAAAGGATTTATTTTTGGGACTTTGAATTTAAATCATTACTTATTTGCATTTGGGCATTTAAATACTATAAAATATTTTAAATGCTCAAATAATCCCAAACTGAAATGTTTACTGTAGGATATATTTCTAACAGTGGTCATGAGCAGTTGCATGATTTTTGGGATTGATTTAGTATTTTTAATAAAGCCACAAAGCTGCAGAAAAAAAAAAGAAAACAATAAGTAAAAGACAGAGCAGAGAAAACTTACCCGACGCTTACCTGAGGCCCACCCACCTGGTGGCCCAGCAGAAGCCGGCCCAGCCCACCACTGCAGCCCTCCGTCGTCTTCCTCCCCTCGCCCCGAAGCAGCTGCGTCACCACTTCCACCACTTCATAAATTTCGTCCCGAGGCTATTATAGGTGCTGCGTCACCTTTTTATTGGGCCAGGCCCATGTAATTTCGAAATACATAAGTATAGCCTATTTTTAGAGTCCGTATGTGTGGGGAAACAAGAGATAGGATTGATTTCGGACCCTTCCACCAAGGGCCACGAAATTCCCCTCTCTTCCTCCATATATACAGCCCTTAGGGCACCGTTTAGATTTTGGGTTTTGTTTAGATTAAAAGTTCGCTATAGCTGCAACTTCGCGTACTTCGTTTGTGTTCAACGACCAGACAAAGGCGTTACAAAACCCCACCTTGATCAATAAAGCTTTCATCTTATATTCGCAATATCCAGAATTGCAATCTCAGTTTCTTGCTTGTTCTTCGTTTGCTCGCAGGAAACAGACCCTCGTGGTCAGGTTGATCGTGCTCCGGCGTGGTCAATAACCTCTCGGAGTTGGTTTAGCGATTGCTAAGGCGCGACGTCCTCGCACGTTCATAGTCGGATCGTCAAAGTCGACTGCCACCAAAGCGATATTCATCATCTCATCGAAAGACGGGACACCTTTGCCTCTATCAAGTGGTATCAGATTTCCAGGTTGCTCGGTGAGATTTTACAGTTTTTCGTAGTTTAGATCGAGTCTGTTCTTCATACCTATAGTCCACGAAAAAGCCAAAAAAAAATTAGGGTTAGTTCATCCCATCCGATCCAATCTGAGCCTTGCATAATCTTTTCTGTATTTGCTTTGTTGAATTTGCGGTTGCATCGTCGTGTCCAGTTGCTGGTCTTAGCGTCTAGTCTTTTAGAGTTTCGAGTTCTGTTCACAGGTTGTCACGTCGCCGCTGCCATATATCACCACCGCATCATCATC
>NW_021289945.1:0-1457 GCF_002162155.2 Triticum dicoccoides
TGTCACATCCCTAGCTTCTGGTAATGCTCTAGGCTAGCTTCGTGTGTGCATCATGTTTAAATTCTGAAATTTGAACTGAGGGAAATTGGAAGCCTCAAAACCCTAAATAAAAGAAGGGCAAAAACCCTAAAATCTCATTCATTGCTCCAAAATGCCCTCCTTAGATGTTTAATATTTTTGGCAAGGGTTTTGATCCAAACCAAAAATGATGAACATTTTAAAAGGATTTATTTTTGGGACTTTGAATTTAAATCATTACTTATTTGCATTTGGGCATTTAAATACTATAAAATATTTTAAATGCTCAAATAATCCCAAACTGAAATGTTTACTGTAGGATATATTTCTAACAGTGGTCATGAGCAGTTGCATGATTTTTGGGATTGATTTAGTATTTTTAATAAAGCCACAAAGCTGCAGAAAAAAAATAGAAAACAATGAGTAAAAGACAGAGCAGAGAAAACTTACCCGACGCTTACCTGAGGCCCACCCACCTGGTGGCCCAGCAGAAGCCGGCCCAGCCCACCACTGCAGCCCTCCGTCGTCTTCCTCCCCTCGCCCCGAAGCAGCTGCGTCACCACTTCCACCACTTCATAAATTTCGTCCCGAGGCTATTATAGGTGCTGCGTCACCTTTTTATTGGGCCAGGCCCATGTAATTTCGAAATACATAAGTATAGCCTATTTTTAGAGTCCGTATGTGTGGGGAAACAAGAGATAGGATTGATTTCGGACCCTTCCACCAAGGGCCACGAAATTCCCCTCTCTTCCTCCATATATATAGCCCTTAGGGCACCGTTTAGATTTTGGGTTTTGTTTAGATTAAAAGTTCGCTATAGCTGCAACTTCGCGTACTTCGTTTGTGTTCAACGACCAGACAAAGGCGTTACAAAACCCCACCTTGATCAATAAAGCTTTCATCTTATATTCGCAATATCCAGAATTGCAATCTCAGTTTCTTGCTTGTTCTTCGTTTGCTCGCAGGAAACAGACCCTCGTGGTCAGGTTGATCGTGCTCCGGCGTGGTCAATAACCTCTCGGAGTTGGTTTAGCGATTGCTAAGGCGCGACGTCCTCGCACGTTCATAGTCGGATCGTCAAAGTCGACTGCCACCAAAGCGATATTCATCATCTCATCGAAAGACGGGACACCTTTGCCTCTATCAAGTGGTATCAGATTTCCAGGTTGCTCGGTGAGATTTTACAGTTTTTCGTAGTTTAGATCGAGTCTGTTCTTCATACCTATAGTCCACGAAAAAGCCAAAAAAAAATTAGGGTTAGTTCATCCCATCCGATCCAATCTGAGCCTTGCATAATCTTTTCTGTATTTGCTTTGTTGAATTTGCGGTTGCATCGTCGTGTCCAGTTGCTGGTCTTAGCGTCTAGTCTTTTAGAGTTTCGAGTTCTGTTCACAGGTTGTCACGTCGCCGCTGCCATATATCACCACCGCATCATCATC
>NW_021289946.1:0-1382 GCF_002162155.2 Triticum dicoccoides
TGTGAAGCGGAATACATAGCTGCTTCGGAAGCAGCAAATGAAGGAGTCTGGATGAAGGAGTTCATATCCGATCTAGGTGTCATACCTAGTGCATCGGGTCCAATGAAAATCTTTTGTGACAATACTGGTGCAATTGCCTTGGCAAAGGAATCCAGATTTCACAAAAGGACCAAACACATCAAGAGACGCTTCAACTCCATCCGGGATCTAGTCCAGGTGGGAGACATAGAGATTTGCAAGATACATACGGATCTGAATATTGCAGACCCGTTGACTAAGCCTCTTCCACGAGCAAAACATGATCAGCACCAAAGCTCCATGGGTGTTAGATTCATTACAGTGTAATCTAGATTATTGACTCTAGTGCAAGTGGGAGACTGAAGGAAATATGCCCTAGAGGCAATAATAAAGTTATTATTTATTTCCTTATAATCATGATAAATGTTTATTGTTCATGCTAGAATTGTATTTTCCGGAAACATAATACATGTGTGAATACATAGACAAACAGAGTGTCACTAGTATGCCTCTACTTCACTAGCTCGTTAATCAAAGATGGTTATGTTTCCTAACCATGAACAATGAGTTGTTATTTGATTAACGAGGTCACATCATTAGTAGAATGATCTGATTGACATGACCCATTCCATTAGCTTAGCACCTGATCGTTTAGTATGTTGCTATTGCTTTCTTCATGACTTATACATGTTCCTACGACTATGAGATTATGCAACTCCCGTTTACCGGAGGAACACTTTGGGTACTACCAAACGTCACAACGTAAATGGGTGATTATAAAGGAGTACTACAGGTGTCTCCAATGGTCGATGTTGGGTTGGCGTATTTCGAGATTAGGATTTGTCACTCCGATTGTCGGAGAGGTATCTCTGGGCCATCTCGGTAATACACATCACATAAGCCTTGCAAGCATTACAACTAATATGTTAGTTGTGAGATGATGTATTACGGAACGAGTAAAGAGACTTGCCGTTAACGAGATTGAACTAGGTATTGGATACCGACGATCGAATCTCGGGCAAGTAACATACCGATGACAAAGGGAACAACGTATGTTGTTATGCGGTCTGACCGATAAAGATCTTCGTAGAATATGTAGGAGCCAATATGGGCATCCAGGTCCCGCTATTGGTTATTGACCAGAGACATGTCTCGGTCATGTCTACATTGTTCTCGAACCCGTAGGGTCCGCACGCTTAAGGTTACGATGACAGTTATATTATGAGTTTATGCATTTTGATGTACCGAAGGTTGTTCGGAGTCCCGGATGTGATCACGGACATGACGAGGAGTCTCGAAATGGTCGAGACGTAAAGATTGATATATTGGAAGCCTATGTTTGGACATCGGAAGTGTTCCGGGTG
>NW_021289947.1:0-1126 GCF_002162155.2 Triticum dicoccoides
AAGGACTCCGTCGCACTCACTGTGAGCTTAGCCATCTTCCCCTCCCTTCCGTTCTTGCTCCCGAGCCGTGTAGCAACCTCCCGGAGCTCAACCGCACCCACCGCCGTGGAGCTCGTCGCCGACGTGCTCCCGGTCATCCTCCGGCCACAAGATGGTGCCCATCTTACTCACCAAGTCCCGCAGCACCTAGCTAGCTACTCCACGAGCCTCACCGAGCCCTCTAGCGTCTAGTTCGTCTTCGGCCGAACCCCGGTGGCCGCCAAGGTCGTCGCCGGCGCCAACTCCGGCCACCCCGACCCCAACGGACTCCGCCAAGAGCTGCGGTTTGTCCTCAGCTCCACTCCGGTGGCCTCCGCGGTCCATTTGGTGGCCGAAACGACCAAAATCACTTCCGCCGCCGCGTCGGGCTCGCCGGCGACTAAACGCCGGCAGCCGACACTGACTTTGACCACGGGTGGGCCCTGGTTGACTTCCCTGAGTCAATGACAGGTGGGGCCCAGCCCTGCTAATTAAACAGGATTAGTTTTAATTAAGTTTTAATTAAATTAATCACCCTGACATGCGGGACCCACTGTCAGGTTTGACCTGGACCAGTTCCGTTGACCTGCTGACGTCACACTGACGTCAGGCTGACGCAGTAATTGATTTTTTGGATTTAAATTAAATCAGGAAATTCCAGAATATTAATTAAACTTCAAAAATTCATAACTTTTATTCTGTAACTCCAAATTGGACAAATTATATATGAAAAATGATCAGAAAAATCCAATCTATCCATCTGTACTATTTTCATGCATGATCAAACAAGTTAAATTGATGTTTTAATCAGAACAAGGAAAAGCACTTTAAAAGGCCATATTTGAATTTGAAATTTGAATCCTTGATTCAAATTTGTTCAAACACATCTGGTTTTAGTTGCATTAGCCCAACACACTCATATTGCCATGTTTCATGCATGCATCATATTGTTGCACATTGTTTGGTGATGCTTGTGTATCGATGCCCTTTGCGACAGGTTCTGTCCCCGAGGAGTACCGTGATTACCCTAACGAAGAACCGTATCCGTGCAACGAACCATCAGGCAAGCAACCAACCATTTGATCATATCGATACAATCCCATGTTCT
>NW_021289948.1:0-883 GCF_002162155.2 Triticum dicoccoides
CATTAGTCACGCAGCCGCTGCATCATTATCCCATCCGCTGTCCACCATCCCATCCACCAATTTCCACCATGTGCTACACACTATTTATTGTCATAATCATAGTTGAGGTTACTCACATCTTCGCCTGATCGAATCTGTATCTTATCTAGTTTGTCTTGGAAAGAGGGAGAAAAAGAAGATAAAGAAAAAAAAGAGAGAAAAAAGGAAAGAAAAAAAAAGAGGGAGAAGAAAAAAAAAAGGCGTGAGAAAAAAAAAGAGAGAAGAAAAAAAATTGGATCTATCTAGAATCAATCTCGTACCTGAATTCGGATTGGAATCTGTTTTGCGCACTGTTCAGCAAAACAAATGTATCCAATTTAGGCAACATCATATTCTCATGAACATTAGAATCATTACCAAGAAACGAAAGTACCTGGTAATTTAGTTGGCGTGCACGAGCTCTAGTAATTGGTCCAGTATGTATAGCAGCAGGGGCTGTGGGTGTAACAATTGTATTGATGTCCTCATCATCCTCCCCTTCTTGAAATGAAGTCGTCCTCGACGGAAGTCCATCTTCCTCACCCAAATAAGGCTTCAAATCTGCAATGTTAAAAGTGGGACTAACCCCAAAATCTGCAGGCAGCTCAAGTTTATATGCATTATCATTTATTTTCTCTAACACCTTAAAGGGACCATCAGCACGTGGCATTAGCTTTGATTTGCGCAAATCAGGAAATCTATCCTTACGTAAATGTAACCGAACAAGATCTCCAGGTGCAAACACAACATGTTTTCTACCCTTATCTCCAGCAAGTTTATATTTAGCATTCATACGCTCAATGTTTTCCTTAGTTAACTCATGCATTTTTAAAATCAATTCAGCACGTTGTTTAGCATCAAAATT
>NW_021289949.1:0-1153 GCF_002162155.2 Triticum dicoccoides
CAGGCCAACCGCGACTAAAGGTGCCCAAAGGCCTTTAGTCGCGGTTGGCCTGGCCAACCACGACTAAAGCTCCTCCCCTATATATACCAGTTCAGCGCACTCACTTAGCCATTTGGTGCCACTTCTCTTCACAAGGGGGTGTAGGTTTGCTTTTGGTTCCTCTTATGCACACAAGGTGTTTGATGAAATGCCCAACAGCGTGAAACAAACATGATATGAAGTGTTGGAGCCACACTTGAGGTTCCTCCTCGATCGCGGTTAGCAACTTGAACCTTTCATGCATGTGTGTCATTGATAAAATATGCATGTGTGTTGTTCATTGTTTAATTTCTATTGTTTATAGCTAGTTACTTTAACAAATGCATGATGGTTAATTATATATTTTATATTATAATAATGCAGATGAATCGGCAATGGGTGTACGGTAACCGACTCTCCCGCGAGTTCACTACGGGTTTGAAAGATTTCCTCGTAGTGGCTAATGCGAACAAGCAGAAGGGTTTTGTTATCTGTCCATGTGTTGACTGTAAGAATCAGAAGGGTTACTCTTCCTCAAGAGAAGTTCACCTGCACCTGCTTTGGCACGGTTTCATGCCAAGCTATAATTGTTGGACCAAGCATGGAGAAAGAGGGGTTATAATGGAAGAAGATGAAGAAGGGGATGATTTCATCGATGAAAGCTATCTTGCTCATTTCGGTGATACTTTCATGGAGGATGCTGAAGGTGAAGGGGAAGGTGAAGGGGCAGGTGAAGGGGAAGGTGAAGGGGAAGGTGAAGGTGAAGGTGAAGAAGAGGCACGTGATGAGACCGTTGATGATCTTGGTCGGACCATTGCTGATGCACGGAGACGCTGCGAAACTGAAAAGGAGAGGGAGAATTTGGATCGCATGTTAGAGGATCACAGAAAGTCGTTGTACCCTGGATGCGATGATGGTCTGAAAAAGCTGGGCTGCACACTGGATTTGCTGAAATGGAAGGCACAGGCAGGTGTAGCTGACTCGGCATTTGAAAACTTGCTAAAAATGTTGAAGAATATGTTTCCAAAGAATAACGAGTTGCCCGCCAGTACGTACGAAGCAAAGAAGGTTGTCTGCCCTCTAGGTTTAGAGGTTCTGAAGATACATGCATGCATCAACGACTGCATCCTCTACC
>NW_021289950.1:0-1114 GCF_002162155.2 Triticum dicoccoides
ATATATATAAACGGCCGCACAGGAGTCACAATAACACTTTTGGGCGAAAAGTATAAACATAAGCCTCCATAACTAAAATAACATTGTTTTTACAATGACACAATTTGTCACTCGAACATGACATTCTTCGAGCACTGAGCCTCTATTAAGCGAGCACCTTATGCTACTTGCTCCAAGATGTGCTCGGCCGGATCCTGGCCTCCTGCCGGATTCTAGGTCGCAATGATGGTGGCCTCCATATCTGTCCAATATGCTTTAACACAGGCAAGAGCCATCCGCGCACCCTCTATGCACGCCGACCTCTTCATGGCATCGATCCGCGATACGACACCAAGGAACTGTTGCACTAAACCAAAATAACTGTCCGGCTTAGGCCCCTTCGGCCATAGATGGTCTATTACAGACCGCATTGCAAGACCGGACATCCTATGGAGCTCGGCCACAGCAGCCATCCTTTCACTCAACGGCAATGTGCGTGTTGGAGCGCTGAACTGCGACCAGAACAGCCTTTCCACTTTATTATCTTTTTGTCCCTCGAAAAACTTGGCCACATAGGCGTCTGCAGGACTCCAGCGTCGATCCAGAGGAGCATACTTCGGATCTAAAAACTTCATCGTAACAAATAAGGGTTTCCAGCCGCGATTTCTCCGGCCTGTCGAAGCTCCTCCCGTGCATCCCTAATTTCGGACCACGTCTCCTTGGCCGCATCAAGTGCCTTTTTCAGGTCAGCCGAATTAGCCTTATTATCTTTTTCAAGGAGCTCATACCGGTCGGTGGCATCTTTCAGCTCCACAGCCATCTCGGCTACTTTGTCTTCGCTTTGGCGACAAGCAGCCTGTTCGGCTCTCAACTCTTGGGCCACCTTTAGGGCAGCCGCATTGCTAGCCCGGGCTTGTTCCTTGGCCAGGGCAAGTTCTGCCCTCAGGGCTTCCACGGCAGCAGCGTCGTCTGCAGTCCAAGCATATCGCATTAATATTATGCTCCTCTCAATTTTTCCTATAAAAAACAATAAGGAAAGCAGAGCACATATCTTGTGACTCGTTAAGCCGCTCGTTCACCAGTGTGATATCGGCATCAATAGCCCCAATCTGCCTCCTTAGTTAGGCAACTTCAA
>NW_021289951.1:0-1114 GCF_002162155.2 Triticum dicoccoides
ATATATATAAACGGCCGCACAGGAGTCACAATAACACTTTTGGGCGAAAAGTATAAACATAAGCCTCCATAACTAAAATAACATTGTTTTTACAATGACACAATTTGTCACTCGAACATGACATTCTTCGAGCACTGAGCCTCTATTAAGCGAGCACCTTATGCTACTTGCTCCAAGATGTGCTCGGCCGGATCCTGGCCTCCTGCCGGATTCTAGGTCGCAATGATGGTGGCCTCCATATCTGTCCAATATGCTTTAACACAGGCAAGAGCCATCCGCGCACCCTCTATGCACGCCGACCTCTTCATGGCATCGATCCGCGATACGACACCAAGGAACTATTGCACTAAACCAAAATAACTGTCCGGCTTAGGCCCCTTCGGCCATAGATGGTCTATTACAGACCGCATTGCAAGACCGGACATCCTATGGAGCTCGGCCACAGCAGCCATCCTTTCACTCAACGGCAATGTGCGTGTTGGAGCGCTGAACTGCGACCAGAACAGCCTTTCCACTTTATTATCTTTTTGTCCCTCGAAAAACTTGGCCACATAGGCGTCTGCAGGACTCCAGCGTCGATCCAGAGGAGCATACTTCGGATCTAAAAACTTCATCGTAACAAATAAGGGTTTCCAGCCGCGATTTCTCCGGCCTGTCGAAGCTCCTCCCGTGCATCCCTAATTTCGGACCGCGTCTCCTTGGCCGCATCAAGTGCCTTTTTCAGGTCAGCCGAATTAGCCTTATTATCTTTTTCAAGGAGCTCATACCGGTCGGTGGCATCTTTCAGCTCCACAGCCATCTCGGCTACTTTGTCTTCGCTTTGGCGACAAGCAGCCTGTTCGGCTCTCAACTCTTGGGCCACCTTTAGGGCAGCCGCATTGCTAGCCCGGGCTTGTTCCTTGGCCAGGGCAAGTTCTGCCCTCAGGGCTTCCACGGCAGCAGCGTCGTCTGCAGTCCAAGCATATCGCATTAATATTATGCTCCTCTCAATTTTTCCTATAAAAAACAATAAGGAAAGCAGAGCACATATCTTGTGACTCGTTAAGCCGCTCGTTCACCAGTGTGATATCGGCATCAATAGCCCCAATCTGCCTCCTTAGTTAGGCAACTTCAA
>NW_021289952.1:0-1266 GCF_002162155.2 Triticum dicoccoides
TTTCCACAAGACGTGCCACCGGGATTACCGCCTATTCGAGGGATTGAGCATCAGATTGACTTAATTCCCGGTGCTTCACTGCCAAACCGTGCACCATACCATACCAATCCAGAGGAGACGAAGGAGATTATGCGTCAAGTACAAGAGCTTCTCGACAAAGGTTATATACGCGAATCCCTTAGTCCTTGTGTTGTTCCTATTATTCTAGTGCCGAAAAAGGATGGTACATCACGTATGTGTGTTGATTGTAGAGGCATTAATAATATTACTATTCGTTATCGTCATCCTATTCCTAGGCTAGATGATATGCTTGATGAATTGAGTGGCTCTACAATATTCTCCAAAGTTGATTTGCGTAGTGGATACCATCAAATTCGTATGAAATTGGGAGATGAATGGAAAACAGCATTCAAAACTAAGTTTAGATTATATGAGTGGTTAGTCATGCCTTTTGGGTTAACTAATGCACCTAGTACTTTCATGAGATTATTGAACGAAGTTTTACGTGCTTTCATTGGACGATTTGTGGTAGTTTACTTTGATGACATATTGATTTATAGCAGATCTTTGGAAGAACATTTGGAACATTTACGTGCTGTTTTTATTGCTCTACGTGATGCACGTTTGTTTGGTAACCTTGGGAAGTGCACCTTTTGCACCGACCGAGTATCTTTTCTTGGCTATGTTGTTACTCCACAGGGAATTGAAGTTGATAAAGCCAAGATTGAAGCTATTGAGAGTTGGCCGCAACCCAAAACGGTCACACAAGTGAGGAGTTTTCTTGGCCTCGCTGGGTTCTATGGGCGTTTTGTGAGAGATTTCAGCACCATTGCTGCACCTCTCAATGAGCTTACAAAGAAAGATGTGCCTTTTCTTTGGGGTACCGCACAGGAAGAAGCCTTCTCGGTATTGAAAGATAAGTTGACACATGCTCCTTTACTCCAACTTCCTGATTTTAATAAGACTTTGAGCTTGAATGTGATGCTAGTGGAATTGGATTAGGTGGTGTGTTATTACAAGATGGCAAACCTGTTGCATACTTTTCTGAAAAATTGAGTGGGCCTAGTCTGAATTATTCTACTTATGATAAAGAATTATATGCTCTTGTTCGGACTTTAGAAACATGGCAACATTATTTATGGCCCAAAGAATTTGTTATACATTCTGATCATGAATCTTTGAAACATATTAAAAGTCAAGCTAAACTGAATCGTAGACATGCTAAATGGGTTGAATTCATTGAGACTTTTCCTTATGTCATTAAAC
>NW_021289953.1:0-2021 GCF_002162155.2 Triticum dicoccoides
AATATTGAGTAAAGCGATTGCCAGGGGAGCGTACGTATACACGGTGTAGAAATATGTGGAGCTGGGTTGGCTATATATGGTAGCAAAAGATTAGCAATAATCAATTCAAAGATGCAATGTTGAATAAACGCTCAACGACGGTACTGTGCTGGTCCTAGGCTAGACCGGACTAGAGACGCGAGCCTAGAACACTAATGAGGTCACGGCGTAGCACAACTAGCATCAATGAAGGATACTAAGTAACTCTTGACAGCAAGATATAAGTGAAGATCACAACGGCAGTGAAGATAATGATGAAAAACAACTGCCAAGCAGGATATACAACAACTCTCTCTCCAACTTTCCTCTTGAAAAGTTTGAGACAATTTTCTGATAAATTCTTTCAAAGAATGCTACTAACTCAAGCTTTCCAATGCAAAAAGAATCACTCAATTCCGAGCTGATATGAGGAGTCAAAGAATTCTAAAACTGGCCTCAAAAATTGGAACAAGTTGTGTTCATGAACTTCGGAGGGCAAAAAGACCTATTTAGAAGCCGATTTTGAGGTGTCAAATATTAAACTAGCTTCTGCAACTATTTAGATGCGGCGCGTCGCTATCTTCAATTCGAGTACTCACGGAGCCAAAACGGACTTCGTATGAGGAAGATACACCTGTTTTACTGAACAGTGCGCAAAACAGATTCCAATCCGAATTCAGGTACGAGATTGATTCTAGATAGAGCCAATTTTTTTTTCTTCTCTCTTTTTTTTCTCACGCCTTTTTTTTCTTTTTCTTCTCCCTCTTTTTCTTTTTTTTTCTTTCCTTTTTTCTCTCTTTTTTTTTTCTTTAACTTTTTTTTCTCTCTCCCTCTTTCCAAAACAAACTAGATAAGATGTAGATTGGATCAAGCGAAGATGGGAACGATCTCAACTATGATTATGACAATGAACGGTGGGTAGCATGTGGAGGAAATTGATGGATGGGTGGTGGACAGCGGAAGGGATAACGATGCAGCGGCGACGTGACTAATGTGAACAGAACTCGAAACTCTAAACGACCTAGACACTAAGACCAGCAACTCGACACGACGATGCAACCGATAATTCAACTATGCAAGCAATAAAAAGAAAATTGCAAAGGCTCAGACTGGCTTGGACAAAGGATGAATAGATCTAACTCTTTTTTGTGGATTTTTCTTGGACAATAGGTAAGAAAATAAATCTAATCTAGGAAAACTGGAAATTCTCACCGAGCAACCTGAAAACTGATACCACTTGATAGAGGCGGGGTGTCCCGATCTTTCGATGAGATGATAACTATCGATTTGGTGGAGACGACTATGACGATCCGACTACAAACGTGCACGATGTTGCGCCTTAGCAATCGCTAAACCAATCTCCTGAGGTTATTGACCACGCCGGAAGCACGGTCAACCTGACCACGAAGGTCTATTCCTGCAAGCAATCGAAGAACAAGCAAGAATATGATAAAAGCAATCTAAATATTGCGAGTATATATGAAGTTTTGATAAAGACGGGGATCCGTAAGAGGTCTTGGTCTGGTCGTTGGACACAAACGAAGTACACGAAGTTGCAATGGCTAACTTTTAACTAAACAAATCCCAAGCAAAAGCTACTAGATGGATCTACTTATATAGGAGCAAGGGGTGGCGGCCAAGGAGGTGGGAGGACGTCCCAAGGCAGCCTAAAACTAAATCTAGGTCGTACAAGGCCAATGGGCCCAAGTGGAGGTGATGTAACACCTTTGGACTTGTAGTTTGACTCGGATTCTGCTGCAGCATCAGATTGTTTCGTCCACAACTCAACGCTCCGGACGAATTTGAAGGTGATTCCAATTGGGTTGGAAAGTGCACGAAATCTAGTTTCCAACAAAAAAAGAATCACCCAATTCGGAGTCCGTATGAAAAACTTGTGTTCGTTTTGAGTCAGGTATGTCTGTGCAGTCCGAATCTGAATCCAGAACGTGAGAGACTTGGACTCTATCTTCTCTTGGGCCAAAAGTGACGTGAGAGAACTTTTT
>NW_021289954.1:0-951 GCF_002162155.2 Triticum dicoccoides
GCACCCCAAGGTGTGCTTACGTGTCGGTCATCAACACTCGCAGTTTTGGCCGATTCTGACCCGTTTTGAGTACTATTACTCACTGTTCGGGGTCTCTTAGTGATTTCCACGATTGACGAACCCCAAGGTGCACTTACGTGTCGGTCATCAACACTCGCAGTTTTGGCAGATTCTGGCCCGTTTCATGTACTATTACTCACTGTTTTGGGGTCTCGGAGTGATTTCCATGATTGACGCACCCCAAGGTGCGCTTACGTGTCGGTCATCAACACTCACAGTCTTGGCCGATTCTGGCCCGTTTCGTGGACTATTACTCACTGTTTTGGGGTCTCGGAGTGATTTCCACGATTGACGAACCCCAGGGTGCGCTTACGTGTCGGTTATCAACACTCGGAGTTTTGGCCAATTTTGGCCCGTTTCGTGGAATATTACTCACTGATTTGGGGTCTCGGAGTGATTTCCATGATTGACGAACCCCAAGGTGCGCTTACGTGTCGGTCATCAATGCTCGCAGTTTTGGCCGATTCTGGCCCGTTTCGTGGACTATTACTCACTGTTTTGGGGTCTAGGAGTGATTTGCTTAGTTGTTGAACCCCAATGTGCGCTTACATGTCAGTCATAAACACAAGCCGTTTTGGCCGATTCTGCCTCGTTTCGTGGACTACTACTAACCGTTTTGGGGTCTCGGAGTGATTTACATAGTTGTTGAACCCCAAGGTGCGCTTACGTGTCGGTCATAAACACAAGCCGTTTTGGCCGATTCTGGCCCGTTTCGTGGACTATTACTCACTATTTTGGGGTCTCAGAGTGATTTGCATAGTTGTTGAACCCCAAGGTGCGCTTACATGTCGATCATAAACACAAGCCGTTTTGGTCGATTCTGGCCCGTTTCGTGGACTATTACTCACTGTTTTGGGGTCTCGGAGTGATTTGCATAGTTGTTGAACCCCA
>NW_021289954.1:961-10141 GCF_002162155.2 Triticum dicoccoides
AAAAACATAAACCCCAGCCACTGGAATGTTGACGCGTGGATGCCTTTTGGTCCCGGTTGGTGCCACCAACCGGGACCAAAGGCCCTCCTGCCTAGGCTCGGCGCACCGGCCACGTGGAGGCCCATCTGTCCCGGTTCGTGTTAGAACTGGGACTAAAGGGGGGAGGCATTAGTAACGACCCTTTAGTCCTGGTTCAAGAACAGGGACAAAAGGCCCTCACCAACCGGGACAAATGCCCTGTTTTCTACTAATGATATAATGCTATAAGTTCGGGGTGCCGAGCGACTGTGAAGGTGGTCGGACTTTATTGCCGTATTATGGGTACCATAAAGCCCCTGGCATATTAAGGCATATCACGATGTACGAATGTCGTTATGACAAAAGGTGTCAATAAGAAATGATAGCAAATAAGCGTCATATAAATCTACATGTTGTATTCAAGTAATACATCGATGCGTATGAGTACATGAGATGTGATAAAAAGAAGTGTGACGGCGGAACCTGCTGAGACTAGGCGGGAAGAAGCTGTATGCGGATCCGGAATGTATCCGGATTGTCTTCGAGGGGAATGTTTAAGGATTCCTTTGCGTGTCCTAGCTGATTCCATGTCACCAGTCCCGTCCTGCATAAAAGTGAACGTGCAAGAAATATTTGTGTGCCACGGAGCGGTTGAGCCACGATATGTGGCCTTTCCCAGCTTTTGCCGGAGTGGTTAATTGAGCTCCGGACGAGCCGGGCTATCATGCCGCGAAGTAGCTCGGACTCCTTTACCGGTGTCCGGGGGCTTGGCCATTGACTCAAGGTTTGATTGAAAGATGCCACTCGTTTCTTTTGCTGTTAAAGCAGTGATATGCTCTTCGGCGCCGAGGTGTAGTTCAGCTTCGCCATTAACCGTTATGACGCTGCGCGGCCGGCCCTCTTAAGCTTACGGTAGACGTAGTGTGGTATCGCGTTAAAGCGAGCAAACACGGTTCATCCTAGCAGTGCATGGTAATTACTGCGGACAGGGATGATGTCGAAGACTAACTCTTTGGTACGGTAATTGTTTGGTTATCCGGAGACTACCTCCAGAGTGATGGAGCCTATACAACTGGCCTCCAAACCTGGCATTGCACCTCTGAAGGTGGTTTTGGTGGGTTTGATCCTTGAGGGATCGATGCCCATTTTGCGCATTGTGTCCTGATAAAGCAGGTTTAGGCTACTGCCACCGTCCATAAGGACTCGCGTCAGATGGAATCCGTCAATGATGGGATCAGGTACCAATGCGACTGAACCGCCATGACGGATACTGGTAGGATGGTCCTTGTGATTGAAAGTGATCGGACAAGATGACCATGAGTTGGACTTTGGGGCAACTGGCTCCATCACATGGACGTCCCTTAGTGCGTGCTTCCGTTCCCGCTTGGGAATGTGGGTGGCGTATATCATGTTTACCGTTTTCACTTGGGGAGGAAATTTCTTCTGTCCTCCTGTGTTTGGCGGCCGGGGCTCTTCGTCCTCATCGCTATACAGCCCTTTTCCTTGTTTTCGGCATTCAACTTGCCGGCCTGTTTGAACACCCAGCATTCTCTGTTGGTGTGGTTGGCTGGTTTATCTGGGGTGCCGTGGATTTTACACGAGCGATCGAGTGTGTGGTCCCGGCTGAACGGGTCCAGATTGTTCCTTTTAAATGCCTTTTTCTGCTTACCGGACTTAGAGCCACTGAATTCGGCATTGACTGCCATGTATTTGGCGTTGTCGCCATTGTTGCGACGCTTATGTCTGTTGCGTTGTGGCTTGCTATTGCTATCTCGGGCATCTGAAGTGCCAGGATATCTTGGTGTAATGTTACTACGAGCCAGCCAGCTGTCCTCGCCCGCACAAAAGCGGGTCATGAGTGTCGTGAGGGCTGCCATGGACTTCGGCTTCTCTTGGCCAAGGTGTCGGGCGAGCCAGTCGTCGCGGATGTTATGCTTAAAGGCCGCTATGGCTTCGGCATCTGGACAGTCGATGATTTGGTTCTTTTTAGTTAGGAACCGAGTCCAGAATTTCCTGGCTGACTCTCCGGGCTGTTGGGTTATGTGACTTAAGTCATCAGCATCCGGTGGTCGCACGTAGGTGCCCTAGAAGTTGTCAAGGAATACATCCTCTAGGTTCTCCCAACTGCCAATGGAGTTTGCCAGCAGGCTGTTCAGCCAATGTCGAGCCGGTCCTTTGAGCTTAAGGGGGAGGTACTTGATGGCATGTAGATCGTCGCCGCGGGCCATGTGAATGTGGAGAAGGAAATTTTCAATCCATACCACGGGGTCTGTTGTGCCATCGTATGATTTAATGTTTACGGGTTTGAACCCTTCTGGGAATTCATGATCCATTACTTCATCAGTGAAGCATAGGGGGTGTGCGGCGCCTCTATGCCGGGCTACATCATGACGCAGTTCAAATGAGCCTGGTCTGTTGTATTCGGTCCGGCCGGACTTTATTTTAGCGTATCCGGCATGACGGTCATCATCACGCGTTGTGGCGCGCCCCCGCGATCCATAGATTGAAATTGACTGTCCTGCTTTGTTTTCCAATATGTGTCGCAGGTTCTGCGTGTTGCCCCGGGCCTTAGTGTTTTTTGGTTGGCCGCGGGGTGCGGGCTGGTGTTCTGGCTGGTACGCCGCTTTGTCTCGGCCACGAGGTGGCCGGTGTGCCTCATCCTGTGCTAGTAGTGTAGGCTCTAGCACCTCCTCCTCGAGTTGGGGTAGCAACCTGCGCTTCGGGTAACTTTTGGTTGGGCGCTTGAGTCCGTATTCCTCGGCTGCCAGGACCGTAGTCCATCTATCTGTTAGCAGATCTTGATCAGCTTGAAGCTGCTGCTTCTTCTTCTTCAGGCTTTTTGTAGTGGCTATAAGCCGGCGCTTGAAGCACTCCAGCTCGACGGGATCCTCAGGCACGACAAATTCGTCGTCGCTGAGGCTCACCTCATCTTCGGAGAGAGGCATATAATTGTCGTCCTCCAAGTCTCCATCCGTTGCCTGCTCATCTGGGCTAGCTAGCCCATCCTCCTTCTCGGCCTCCTCGAAGTCAGGCTGGGCGGGATTGTTTTCGTCTTCGGAACCATCCGGATTGCTATCATCTCCTGTGCCGGTACTGCTATTTCTGCCATGGCGGGGCTCAGGGCGGCGCCGATGACGCCAGTGCTTTGATTGCTTCCCCAAGGGATTATTCTCTGTTGCCTCATCGCCATTGTTTTCTTTGGGGGTGTCCACCATATATTTATCATATGATGAGGTGGCTGTCCAGCGCCCTATGGGCGGCGGTTCCTGTTCTTCTCCTGCATCGTCATCCACACCATCGATGTCTTCGGAGTCGAAGTCGAGCACGTCGGTTAAGTCATCGACTGTGGCTATTAAGTGGGTGGTGGGTGGGTAACGAATTTCTTTGTCGTTCGCTTCCCACTCGAGCCGGACATAGTTCGACCTCAATGAGTTTAGCACGTCACCCAAGGGTGAGTGTTGAAAGATATCTGCGGAGGTAAACTCGATGATCGGTGCCCAATCAGATTCGATAGGCACGGACGCGCGCGGTGCGGAACCTAAGACCGGAGACGAGTCCGGGGGTCCGGTGACACAGATCTCTTTGGAGGTGGAGTCTGTGTTCGGCTCCAACCCCGATGAGTGTGCGGCTTCCGTGGCGGGGTCCATCCACCTGTCCTCGGATGGTGCGATCTCCTCCAGATTAGGGGCTGGGGCAGCCGCAGGTGCTTTATCCCGAACACCGTCGGATGGCAAATCTAAGTCATGCACGACGTGACTGTTCGACGCTCCTGACGCAGGCTCGAACCCATCGAAGATCAAGTCTCCGTAGATGTCGGCGGTGTAGTTCAAGTTTCCAAATCTGACCTGATGGCCAGGGGCGTAGCTGTCGACCTGCTCCAGACGGCCAAGCGAGTTGGCCCGCAACACGAAGCCGCCGAATACGAAGATATGTCCGGGGAGGAAAACCTCAGCCTGGACCACATCGTTACTGATGATTGAAGGAGCCATCAAGCCTTATCGCGATGACACAGTGGAACTCTCAATGAAAGCACCAATGTCGGTGTCAAAACCGTCGGATCTCGGGTAGGGGGTCCCGAAATATGCGTCTAAGGCTAATGGTAACAGGAGGCGGGGGACACGATGTTTACCCAGGTTCGGGCCCTCTCGATGGAGGTAATACCCTACTTCCTACTTGATTGATCTTGATGATATGAGTATTACAAGAGTTGATCTACCACGAGATCATATAGGCTAAATCCTAGAAGCTAGCCTATGATTATGATTGTTGTCGTCCTGCGGACTAAACCCTCCGATTTATATAGACAACGGAGGGGGCTAGGGTTACACAGAGTCGGTTACAGAGAAGGAGATCTACACATCGGAATTGCCAAGCTTGCCTTCCACGCAAAGGAGAGTCTCATCCGGACACGGGACAAAGTCTTCAATCTTGTGTATTCATAGTCCAGCAGCCCGGCCAAAGTATATAGTCTGGCTGTCCGAGGACCCCCTAATCCAAGACTCCCTCAGCCCCACCGTCAAACTCCTATGGCTAAGTGAAAGTGTTCAAGCTGTATAGTTCGATTTCCTAGTTCGTCGCGCTATCACCTCCTTAATGGACCAAGAAGTTGGATCAAGTGTGACTAGGCGCCTTTTTCGAACACCCGGGCATTATATGCGTGGGAGCTGAATCCGAGGACTGCAAACTTTTAGGTTATATACATATATAAACGGCCGCACATGAGGCATTATAACACTTTCGGGCAAAAGTATAAACACAACCTTTATAATCAAAATAGCATTGTTTTTACAATTGACATACATGTCACTCGAACATGGTACTCTTCGAGCACTGAGCCTCTATCAAACGGGCGCCTTTTAGGACTTCTTGAAAATAGTGCTCGGCCGGGTCCTGGTCTCCTGCCGGACCCCGAGTTGCAATACCAGTGGCCTACATCCCTGCCCAATATGTTTTAACATGGTCAAGAGCCATCCGCGCACCCTCTATGCACGCCGACCTCTTCACAACATCGATATACGGCACAACACCAAGGAATTGTTGCACTAAACCAAAATAACTGTTCGGCCTTGGCCCCTTCGGCCAAAGATGATCCACAACAGACCTCATAGCAAGCCCAGACAACCTATGGAGCTCGGCCCATGCGGCCATCTTTTCATTCAACGGCAGCGGACATGTCGGGGAACTAAACTGCGACCAGAACTACCTTTCCACCTCATGATCTTTCTGATCTTTGAAAAACTCAGTCACATCAGCAGTACTCTTTGCCAGGTCCACATACGCGTCTGCAACACTCCATAACTGATCCAGAGGAGCATACTTCGGACCCCCTAACTTCATCCGCAACAAAAAGGGCCTCCCAGCCGTGATATCTCCGGCTTCACGAAGATCCTACCTTATCCCTCTAATTTTAGAGCGGGTCTCCTTGGCTGCTTCCAAGGACTTTTTCAGGTTAGCCGCTTTTGCTTGGCTTTCCTTTTCAAGGAGCTCATATCGGCCGACGACATCTTTCAGTTCAATAGCCATCTTGGCTATTTTATCCTCGCTTTGGCGATGAGAAGCCCGCTCGGTTCTTAACTCTTCAGCCGCCTCTAGGGCAGCCGCATCACTTATCCTGGCTTGTTCATTGGCTAGGGCAAGTTTCGCTCGAAGGGTCTCCATAGCAGCAGCTCCATCTGCAGCCACAACATATTATAGATACTAGCATCATGCTCCTCTTAATATTTGCTGCAATCCGAAAATACATACCCCGTGCCTCGTCAAGCTGCTTGTTCACAAGCGCGATGTCGGCATCCGCCACGTCAAGCTGCCGCCTAAGCTCGGCAAAATCAGCAGTCCGGTCAGTCACCGGAACCTCAGCCACCTGCACATAATGCAGCGCGATCATTACCTGGGAGTACGAACTTCTGTTCGCCGCCTCGGGACAGCAACCAGAGTCTCAGGGGCTACTATCTATATGGATCACACCTAGCGTGTGCGGTATAGCCGAAAATATACATATTACTTTGCGTACCTCAAAGCCTTTGAGCAGGCTTGTAAAAGCTTCTTTCAACCCACTTTTGGTGGATGAAATCCTCTCAACCACCGTACCCATTAAAGTACGATGCGCCTATGAGATAGCCGCTCGCTCCAGAAGACTTGTCAGTGTGTCCGGCTATGTGCCGGACAATCCCAGACTCTTCCTGTTGCTCTCCTTGGGAGCCGAATACTCCGGGCTTTGGGCGGCCGAAGCGTTAACTTCTGGCCTTGGCGGATTAGGAGAAATCCTTCATGATGACATCGGGGTCATCCGCCCCATGGGGCGGGGAGGCAGGCGAAGGCGTTTCTCTCTCCATCATCTACGGAAGAAGATCCCCCAAAGACGAACTCTGTTGAGAAGGTTTATGATCCAGACTGCAAGAGATAGGTCTCGGTTAGTATTCTCAGAGATAAAGCAGGATATATTTACCAAAGTACTTTTTTTACTTACAGCTCGATGGAGGGCAGACCCGTTTGCGGGCGCTGTGCGGTGAGGACGCCCTCTGGGGCAGGGCCCCCCTGGCGAGGGTTTCTTCCCTTGTTTGGAAACCTCCGCTTCCAAATCTTCGGAGGCGGCCCTTTTCTTCCCGTGGGGGGAGGGGATTTTAGATTCACCTCCCCAACTATCCTCCTTTGTGGAGACATTAACTCCCTCGGTTTGGATGTGTAATGTATGAAGCCCGCTCTCGGCTTCTCTATTCCTCCCTTCATGTTCTCTTGATGGCACTTGATAGGGTGCGCGCTCAAGCATCCTGGTTAGTACAGGATCTGGCGAGCCTTCGGGAAGAGGGGCCGAACACCTGATCCTCTCCGCCTTTCGTATCCAGTCCCGGCCAAGAGCAATTTTTCAGATTGATGTTGTGTCAAATATAAAGACAACACGTTTGGTCACGGAATTATTTACTTGGGTATATGGACGGTTGCAGTTGAGACCCGCATCCTCGATGGTGTCCGAACACTTTATTCGTGATCCGAAGAACAACCTGTACATCCCTTCGAGCGTCATGCCGAAGAACTGTTGAATAGTTCGCGGTCCTTCCGGGTTGTACTCCCACATACGGAGAGATCGACGTTGGCACGGCAGGACCCAACGAACTAGCATTACTTGCATTACCTTAACAAGACTGACATCCCTCTTGAGAAGTTCCTGAATGTGGCTTTGCAATGTTGGTACGTCATTAGCTGGCCTCCAGTCCATTCCCTCGTTGACCCATGATGCCAGTTGAGGTAGAGGGCCCGAGCGGAAGGCAGGCCGGCCGCCCGCTTTGTGCCTCAGGGAGCTATGATATAGAACCACCTCCGCTGCCATAAGTCGGACACCTCCGGGAAGGAACTCTTTGGCCATAGGGCATCGGCTCCTTTGCTTATTATAGTGCCTCCGCACTCCGCGTGTCGCCCATCGATCACCTTTGGCTTTATAATGAAGGTCTTGAGCCATTGGTCGAAATGTGGGGTGATGTGGAGGAAGGCTTCACACACAATGATAAATGACGAGATGTGAAGGATGGAATCCGGAGCTAGATCATGAAAATCTAGCCCGTAATAGAACATGATCCCTCTAACAAAGGGATGAAGACTAAAGCCTAATCCTCGGAGGAAGTGGGAAACAAATATGATGCTCTCGTTGGGTTCGGGAGTGGGGATGACCTGCCCTTGAGCAGGCAGCCTGTGCGGGATTTCGGCGGTCAGATATCTGGCCTCCCTGAGCTTCTTGATGTCCTCCTTTGTGGCAGAGGAGGCCATCCACTCGCCTTGAAGGTCGGATCCGGACATGGTTGGAGGTCCGAAGTGCTTAGCTTGTGCCTTGGGTGTTGGAACTCGACGTACAAGAAGAGAAGGTCAAGCATGGAAAGAAAAGGATAGGCCTTGACCTTCTTATAAAGAGGAGGAATATCAAGCGTCCCCCATGTGGCCGTTTGGAACTTGCCTAAAATCGATGAGTCATACTATCAGGCGCGGTTGGATTACCCACACTCGTATTGATGAGAATCCCGTGATAAGGGGAACACGATCTCTACTTCGACAAGACGTGCCAATAAAACTGCCTCGCGATACGTGTAGCGGCAGGCTAGGAAAAACGGTTCGTAATAACCGGGCCGCGGTGTGATGTCACACTATGAAAAGTTGTTAGTAGATTGGATTTGTGGAATATAGTGCTCTTTAAAGTGGTATGTGGAATTTATTTTGCAGAGCCGGACACGATCCTCGTATTCAAGATCTTCTATGGAGTATTTGGAGAAGGAACCCTCCTTGCAATGCCGAAGACAATTTGCGCACCGGACTCATCGTCATTGAATCCTGGTTCAGGGGCTACTAAGGGAGTCCTGGATTAGGGGGTCCTCGGACAGCCAGACTATATGCTTATGCCGGACTGTTGGACTATGAAGATACAAGATTGAAGACTTCGTCCCGTGTCCGGGTGGGACTCTCCTTTGCATGGAAGGCAAGCTTGGCGATTCGGATGTATAGATCTCCTTCTCTGTAACCGACTCCGTGTAACCCTAGCCCCCTCCGGTGTCTATATAAACCGGAGGGTTTAGTCCATAGGACAACAACAATCATAATCATAGGCTAGCTTCTAGGGTTTAGCCTCTACGGTCTCGTGATAGATCAACTCTTGTAATACTCATATCATCAAGATCAATCAAGCAGGAAGTAGGGTATTTCCTCCATCGACAGGGCCCGTTTCATGGACTATTACTCCCCGTTTTGGGGTCCCGATGCGATTTGCATAGTTGTTGAATCCCAAGGTGCACTTACGTGTCGGTCATCAACACTCGTAGTTTCTGCCGATTCTGGCCCGTTTTGTGTACTATTACTCACTGTTTTGGGGTCTCGGAGTGACTTCCATGATTGATGAACCCCAAGATGCGCTATTGTGTCGGTCATCAACACTCGCAGTTTTGGCCCATTCTGGCCCGTTTCATGTACTATTACTCACTGTTTTAGGGTCTCGGAGTGATTTCCACGATTGACGAACCCCAAGGTGCGCTTACGTGTCGGTCATCAACACTCACAGTTTTGGCCGATTCTGGCCCGTTTCATGGACTATTACTCACTGTTTTGGGGTCTCGGAGTGATTTCCACGATTGACGAACCCCAAGGTGCGCTTATGTGTCGGTCATCAGCATGCACAGTTTTGGTCAA
>NW_021289954.1:10538-11174 GCF_002162155.2 Triticum dicoccoides
GTGATTTGCATAGTTGTTGAACCCCAAGGTGTGCTTACGTGTCGGTAATCAACACTCACAGTTTTGGCCGATTCTGGCCCGTTTTGAGTACTATTACTCACTGTTTTGGGGTCTCGGAGTGATTTCCACGATTGACGAACCCCAAGGTGCGCTTACGTGTCGGTCATCAACACTCGCAGTTTTGGCAGATTCTGGCCCGTTTCGTGGACTATTACTCACTATTTTGGGGTCTCAGAGTGATTTGCATAGTTGTTGAACCCCAAGGTGCGCTTACATGTCGATCATAAACACAAGCCATTTTGGTCGATTCTGGCCCGTTTCATGGACTATTACTCACTGTTTTGGGGTCTCGGAGTGATTTGCATAGTTGTTGAACCCCAAGGTGCGCTTACGTGTCGGTCATAAACACAAGCCGTTTTGGCCGATTCTGGCCCGTTTCATGGACTATTACTCACTGTTTTGGGGTCTCGGAGTGATTTCCACGATTGACGAACCCCAAGGTGCGCTTACGTGTCGGTCATCAACACTCACAGTCTTGGCCGATTCTGGCCCGTTTCATGGACTATTACTCACTGTTTTGGGGTCTCGGAGTGATTTCCACGATTGACGAACCCCAAGGTGCGCTTACGTGTCGGT
>NW_021289954.1:12135-13215 GCF_002162155.2 Triticum dicoccoides
TTACTCACTGTTTTGGGGTCTGGGAGTGATTTCCATGATTGACGCACCCCAAGGTGTGCTTACGTGTCGGTCATCAACACTCGCAGTTTTGGCCGATTCTGACCCGTTTTGAGTACTATTACTCACTGTTCGGGGTCTCTTAGTGATTTCCACGATTGACGAACCCCAAGGTGCACTTACGTGTCGGTCATCAACACTCGCAGTTTTGGCAGATTCTGGCCCGTTTCGTGTACTATTACTCACTGTTTTGGGGTCTCGGAGTGATTTCCATGATTGACGCACCCCAAGGTGCGCTTACGTGTCGGTCATCAACACTCACAGTCTTGGCCGATTCTGGCCCGTTTCGTGGACTATTACTCACTGTTTTGGGGTCTCGGAGTGATTTCCACGATTGACGAACCCCAGGGTGCGCTTACTTGTCGGTTATCAACACTCGGAGTTTTGGCCAATTTTGGCCCGTTTCGTGGAATATTACTCACTGTTTTGGGGTCTCAGAGTGATTTCCATGATTGACGAACCCCAAGGTGCGCTTACGTGTCGGTCATCAATGCTCGCAGTTTTGGCCGATTCTGGCCCGTTTCGTGGACTATTACTCACTGTTTTGGGGTCTAGGAGTGATTTGCTTAGTTGTTGAACCCCAATGTGCGCTTACATGTCGGTCATAAACACAAGCCGTTTTGGCCGATTCTGCCTCGTTTCGTGGACTACTACTAACCGTTTTGGGGTCTCGGAGTGATTTACATAGTTGTTGAACCCCAAGGTGCGCTTACGTGTCGTTCATAAACACAAGCCGTTTTGGCCGATTCTGGCCCGTTTCGTGGACTATTACTCACTATTTTGGGGTCTCAGAGTGATTTGCATAGTTGTTGAACCCCAAGGTGCGCTTACATGTCGATCATAAACACAAGCCATTTTGGTCGATTCTGGCCCGTTTCATGGACTATTACTCACTGTTTTGGGGTCTCGGAGTGATTTGCATAGTTGTTGAACCCCAAGGTGTGCTTACGTGTCGGTAATCAACACTCACAGTTTTGGCCGATTCTGGCCCGTTTTGAGTACTATTACTCACTGTTTTGGGGT
>NW_021289955.1:0-1179 GCF_002162155.2 Triticum dicoccoides
CCGGGACCGTTTGCGCCTTTTGGCACACGTATATGACAGTGTCGCTAGCATCCATATGATAAGGAGCCCGGGCTGACATGGCTAGTCGTAAACCCAAAGCGACACAGACTTACAGGGACAGGCATCCATGACCCAGCATCGAACGTGTCGGTCATCAGCGAGTGAATCCAGGCTGTAGCACTGGGCTAGCAGGACTCCGGTGAACCGGGCTGTAGCGGGCTAACAGGACTCCGGTATTCATCGCGTGACATTTCCCCGAAGGGACAGACACAGGAACGAAGAAGGACACATGCCGGCCAGCCTAAGTGTTCCGGAGCAGTAGCAAGCTACCATGGCTCGGTGGAAACACTAGGAGACATTTCCCCGTAAGAGAGGCTACTAAAGATAAACAACTAGATGGTCAGATCCCACACATACCAAGCATTTCAATAACATACACACGATATGCTCGATATGTGCAAATACAACATGGCATCACAACATGACTCTACGACTCAAGTAATTTATTCAATAGGCTCCGAGGAGCGCGATATTACAATCATGGGTCTCATGACCCAACAATTAGAGCATACAAGTCAAAGCACAAGCGGAAGCTATCATGTCTGAGTACAGACATCTATAAATGAAAAAGGCTGAGAAGCCTGACTATCTATCAGATCCTGCCGAGGGCACAAGATCGTAGCTGAGGTATCAAGCTAAACGTCGAAGTCCACGCGAAACTACCAGTGAGACCGAAGTCTCTCTGCAAAAACATAAAATAGGCAAACGTGAGTACAAATGTACCCAGCAAGACTTACATCAGAACTAACTACATATGCATCATTATCAACAAAGGGGATGGTGGAGTTTGACTGCAGCAAGCCAGCTTTGACTCGGTGGCTATCCTGAACTACGACTGCAAGTAACTCTTTTGAGGTGGCGCACACGAGTCCACATATTCACCATATCAATACACCACTATGGATCCGCTCCCGTCTCCCTACGAGAACGCCATCCATAGCACTCACGCTTATCTTGCGTATTTTAGAGTATCCACTTTCACTTGTCTATGAACTGATATAAGCAACCCAGAAGTCCTTTACCGCGGACACGGCTATTCGAATAGATGATGTTAACCCTGCAGGGGTGTACTTCTTCATACATGTTTCCACCACTTAGCGTCTGCACACGACATGTGCT
>NW_021289956.1:0-1047 GCF_002162155.2 Triticum dicoccoides
AGTGAGTAATAGTCCATGAAACGGGCTAGAATCGGCCTAAACTGCCAGTGTTGATGACCGACATGTAAGCGCACCCTTGGGTTGATTAACTATGGAAATCGCTTCGGGACCCCAAAACGGTGAGTAATAGTCCATGAAACGGGCCAGAATAGGCCAAAACTGCCACTGTTGATGACCGAGACGTAAACGCATCCCAGGGTTTGTTAATCATGGAAATCACTCTCCGACCCCAAAACAGTGAGTAATAGTCCATGAAACGGGCCAGAATCGGCCATAGCTGCCAGTGTTGATGACCGACACGTAGACGCGTCTCAGGGTTTGTTAATCGTGGTAATAACTCCGGGTACCCAAAACAGTGAGTAATAGTCCATGAAACGGGCAAGAATCGGCCAAAACTGCCAGTGTTGATGACCGACACGTAATAGCATCCCATGGTTTGTTAATCGTGGAAATCACTCTGGGACCCCAAAACAGTGAGTAATAGTCCATGAAACGGGCCAGAATCGGCGAAAACTAGCAGTAATGATGAACGACACGTAAACGCATCCCAGGGTTTGTTAATCGTGGAAATCACTCCGGGACCCAAAAAAGTGAGTAATAGTCCGTGAAACGGACCAGAATAGGCCAAAACTGCCACTGTTGATGACCGAGACATAAACGCATCCCAGGGTTTGTTAATCGTGGAAATCACTCTCCGACCCCAAAACAGTGAGTAATAGTCCATGAAACGGACCAGAATCGGCCAAAACTGCCAGTGTTGATGACCGACAAGTAGACATGTCTCAGGGTTTGTTAATCATGGTAATAACTCCGGGTCCCCAAAACAGTGAGTTATAGTCCATGAAACGGGCAAGAATCGGCAAAAACTGCCAGTGTTGATGACCGACACGTAATAGCATCCTAGGGTTTGTTAATCATGGAAATCACTCTGGGACCACAAAACAGTGAGTAATAGTCCATGACATGGGCCAAAATCGGCCAAAACTGCCAGTGTTGATGACCGACACGTAGACGCATCCCAGGGTTTGTTAATCGTGGTAATCACTC
>NW_021289957.1:0-1179 GCF_002162155.2 Triticum dicoccoides
GCCCCCCTTCTTCACTTAATTAATTTGTTTTTACTACATGTTTTCAGGACTGATATAATGGCGGACGATAGAGCTGACCCGATTATGGACAACTATGATCCGGACGGTGAAGCACATATGTTCGGCATCATAAACGGCGATATTCTATATGTGCCGACCGGAGAAGAAGAAGATGATATCTCTTCTTATCTGAACCTTGACGGTGAAGATGAAGGGCGCCGTCAGCAAGATGATGCCGAACAAACGTCGATAAACGACGATCTTCAAATGGAAGTAGCAACCACCTCCGGCGCCGAGGTATATATATACATTGAGCCTCTGGTGATACAAACTAACTGATTTGAATAAATATGTGTGTACTAACGCGCGCGACTCTTTCTTATTTTAGCCCTCGGCCGGATCGTCGAAACAATCGAGTACGTCGTCAAAGCGTGGCTCAACCAAGACGATGAAACAAGGAGAAACATGCACCATCGAGGTTGTCGACAGTGCAACCGGCAGGCCGCTGGAGCCCCGCAAGAACGCCACCAAGTTTGTCAGCCAATGCGGAGCCATTGTTAGAGACAACGTCTCGATCACCGTCCAGGAGTGGAATGAGCCAAAGAAGGCACGAATTGATGGTTTCACTTTTGTCGATAAGAGAACAAAAAAAGATTGCTTCAAGAAGCTTATGGAACATTTCGTTCTACCTCCGGAATACAACAAATTCGATGAGGAGGGTAACAAGATTGAGGAAAACAAGGAAAGGAGGAGGCTAGTCAAACAGTTCGCTCTTCATAAGATGGCCGACGCATTCCGGAAATTCAAGCAAAATCTAGTCCATGACTTTGTCAAGCAGAACAAGACTCCGGATTTCAAAGGACAATATGAGAAACTGAAACATGATTGGCCAGAATTTGTGAAGCAAAAGAAATCGGAGCAGTTCATTCAAATATCGAAAAAAAATAAGGAAAATGCGGCTAAGAAGGAGTACAATCATGTTATGGGGCCAGGAGGGTATCGCATTTGGGTGCCTAGGTTGGAGAAGATGGAGAACGAGCTGACGGCGCGAGGAATCCGTCCAGGTACGGAGGGATGGGACCCAAGGGCCAAAAGCTGGTGGTACGGGCATGGGGGAACGCTGAACCCGGAGACAGGGGAGTGTGTTTACCGGGGCAAATTAATTAAACCCACCCAAGC
>NW_021289958.1:0-1009 GCF_002162155.2 Triticum dicoccoides
TCGCCCCCTCCTTTCGCCACCGCCCTTTCGCCACCGCCACCGCCACCGCCCCCCTTCTTTACTTAATTAATTTGTTTTTACTACATGTTTTCAGGACTGACATAATGGCGGACGATAGAGCTGACCCGATTATGGACAACTATGATCCGGACGGTGAAGCACATATGTTCGGCATCATAAACGGCGATATTCTATATGTGCCGACCGGAGAAGAAGAAGATGATATCTCTTCTTATCTGAACCTTGACGGTGAAGATGAAGGGCGCCGTCAGCAAGATGATGCCGAACAAACGTCGATAAACGACGATCTTCAAATGGAAGTAGCAACCACCTCCGGCGCCGAGGTATATATATACATTGAGCCTCTGGTGATACAAACTAACTGATTTGAATAAATATGTGTGTACTAACGCGCGCGACTCTTTCTTATTTTAGCCCTCGGCCGGATCGTCGAAACAATCGAGTACGTCGTCAAAGCGTGGCCCAACCAAGACGATGAAACAAGGAGAAACATGCACCATCGAGGTTGTCGACAGTGCAACCGGCAGGCCGCTGGAGCCCCGCAAGAACGCCACCAATTTTGTCAGCCAATGCGGAGCCATTGTTAGAGACAACGTCTCGATCACCGTCCAGGAGTGGAATGAGCCAAAGAAGGCACGAATTGATGGTTTCACTTTTGTCGATAAGAGAACAAAAAAAGATTGCTTCAAGAAGCTTATGGAACATTTCGTTCTACCTCCGGAATACAACAAATTCGATGAGGAGGGTAACAAGATTGAGGAAAACAAGGAGAGGAGGAGGCTAGTCAAACAGTTCGCTCTTCATAAGATGGCCGACGCATTCCGGAAATTCAAGCAAAATCTAGCCCATGACTTTGTCAAGCAGAACAAGACTCCGGATTTCAAAGGACAATATGAGAAACTGAAACATGATTGGCCAGAATTTGTGAAGCAAAAGAAATCGGAGCAGTTCATTCAAATATCGAAAAAAATAAGGAAAATGCGGCTAA
>NW_021289959.1:0-1125 GCF_002162155.2 Triticum dicoccoides
CAAATTCTGGCCAATCATGTTTCAGTTTCTCATATTGTCCTTTGAAATCCGGAGTCTTGTTCTGCTTGACAAAGTCATGGGCTAGATTTTGCTTGAATTTCCGGAATGCGTCGGCCATCTTATGAAGAGCGAACTGTTTGACTAGCCTCCTCCTCTCCTTGTTTTCCTCAATCTTGTTACCCTCCTCATCGAATTTGTTGTATTCCGGAGGTAGAACGAAATGTTCCATAAGCTTCTTGAAGCAATCTTTTTTTGTTCTCTTATCGACAAAAGTGAAACCATCAATTCGTGCCTTCTTTGGCTCATTCCACTCCTGGACGGTGATCGAGACGTTGTCTCTAACAATGGCTCCACATTGGCTGACAAACTTGGTGGCGTTCTTGCGGGGCTCCAGCGGCCTGCCGGTTGCACTGTCGACAACCTCGATGGTGCATGTTTCTCCTTGTTTCATCGTCTTGGTTGCGCCACGCTTTGACGACGTACTCGATTGTTTCGACGATCCGGCCGAGGGCTAAAATAAGAAAGAGTCGCGCGCGTTAGTACACACATATTTATTCAAATCAGTTAGTTTGTATCACCAGAGGCTCAATGTATATATATACCTCGGCGCCGGAGGTGGTTGCTACTTCCATTTGAAGATCGTCGTTTATCGACTAATGTTCGGCATCATCTTGCTGACGGCACCCTTCATCTTCACCGTCAAGGTTCAGATAAGAAGAGATATCATCTTCTTCTTCTCCGGTCGGCACATATAGAATATCGCCGTTTATGATGCCGAACATATGTGCTTCACCGTCCGGATCATAGTTGTCCATAATCGGGTCAGCTCTATCGTCCGCCATTATGTCAGTCCTGAAAACATGTAGTAAAAACAAATTAATTAAGTGAAGAAGGGGGGCGGTGGCGGTGGCGGTGGCGAAAGGGCGGTGGCAAAAGGAGGGGGCGAGGAAGGGGTGGGAGAGGGTGTCGCGGTAGAGCGCGAGACGGGGCGGCAGACGACGGCGTCACGGAGAGGGGAGGCGAGGACAACACATTTATAACCCTCGCCGTCCCCTCTCGATCCCTAAAAAAACACCGCGCGCATCGCCGCCCCCCTCGCCGCCCCTCTCCGTATATACGTTTTTT
>NW_021289960.1:0-1024 GCF_002162155.2 Triticum dicoccoides
TAAAAGGCAAATTAGTCCCTCAAGAAATGGATATTTATTTACACACATGTATATAAAGAAACTCCCCATTTTCATACCTATGGCTTTATGCGCCAGGACATCAAGCTGGGGACACCAAGGCACAAGTAATCCATTTTCCTTGCATCTGTCATGGAGTTCTTCAGATATCTTTTCTACCTCGCTGGATCTCACGACCCAGAGAAATGGCTTGCCGGAATCGCAGAGCCCATTTCCAAGCTCGTCAAGCTCGCCGGCGTCGAGGCTGTAGACCGTCCCGTAGGACGCGAGGACTACTGAGATAGGAGGCTGCCGATCCAGCCATGCCATGCACGGCGCGTCGCTGCTGAAGAAGTTGACGCCGTAGGCCTTGTTCGACGGCAGGCGGCCGTCGTCGAGGAAGAAGGAGGGCAGCGTCGGGCCGACCGTCTTGGCGCGCCATCTCGACGCCATGTACTCCGCCTCCTGCGGCTCGAGGTCGCGGAAGGAGTTGACGAGCACGTCGCCGGCGTCCTCGAGGCCCTCGAACTGCCGGATGGACACGTCGAGGTACTTGGGGTACAGCTCTGGCGACACGAGGATCGGCGACAGGTCCTCGGGCCCGAGGTCGACGCTCACCGCGCCCAGGCGACGCAGCGCCCTCCCGTCGGCCATGGGCAGCGGCGCGCGCCCCGCCCACGCCTCACCGTAGATCAGGTCCACGGCGCACGACTGCGACATGAACGCCGCGGTCGGCACGCCGGCCGCCTTTGCCACAGGCGGCGCCCACGCCATGTGCGGGTCGTAGACCATCACGGACGGCATCCTCCCGGCGCGCGCCTCGGCGGCGATGACCCGCGCCAGCGTCTCGGACCCCACGGCCTCGGCCCTGCGGCAGTACTCGACGGGGTCCGGGCAGGAGGCCATGCCACCGTCGTCGAAGCCGTCGGAGAAGGCGGCCACGCGGAAGGGGTCGCCGGGGGGCGGGCCCGTGGAGAGCACGTACCGCGTGGCGACGAGCGTGGGGTGCAGGCCGTGGTAAGCGAGG
>NW_021289961.1:0-1360 GCF_002162155.2 Triticum dicoccoides
TCAATCGTGGAAATCACTCCGGGACCCTAAAACTAAGTAATAATGCAAGAAATGGGCCAAAATCGGCCCAAAGTGCGCTTGTTGATGATCAACACGTAAGCGCACCATGGGGTTAAACAACCGTGGAAATCACTTTGGGGCCCAAAACGGTGAGTAATAGTCCACGAAACGGGCCAGAATCGGCCAAAACTGTGAGTGTTGATGACCGACACGTAAACGCACCTTAGGGTTCAACCACTATGGAATCGCTTCGGGGCCCCTAAATGATGAGTACTAGTCCACAAATCGCGTCAGAATTGGCCAAAACTGTAGGTGTTGACGACAGAGACGCAAACGCACCCCGGGGTTTGTAAATCGTGGAAATCGCTCTGGGACGCCAAAACGGTGAGTAATAGTGCAGGAAACGGACCAGAAAATGGCCAAAATTCTGAGTGTCATTAACCGACACGTAAACGCACCACGGGGTTCGTAAATCGTGGAAGTCAGTCCGGGACCCCCAAAACTAAGTAGTACTCTAAGAAACGGGCCAGAATCGGCCAAAACTGCGAGTGTTGATGACCGACACATAAACGCACCCCGGTGTTCGTCAATCATGGAAATCACGCCGGGACCCAAAAACAGAGTAATTGTCCAAGAAACGGGCCAGAATCGTCCAAAACGGCGAGAGTTGATGACCGACACATAAATGCACCCTGCGGTTCGTTAACCGTGGAAATCACTCCAGGGCCCCAAAACAGTGAGTAATAGTCCATGAAACGGGCCAGAATCAGCCAAAACTGTGAGTGTTGATGACTGACACGTAAGCGCGCCTTGGGGTTCAACAACTTAGGAAATCACTTCAGTACCAAAAAACGGTGACTAATAGTCCACAAAACGCGTTAGAATTGGCCAAAATTGTGAGTGTTCATAAACGACACGTAAGCGCACTCGTGGGTTCGTTACTCGTGGAAATCATTCCGCGGCCCCAAAACAGTGAGTAATAGTCCACGCAACAGGCCAGAACTGGCCAAAACTACTAGTATTGATGACCGACATGTGAACGCACCCCGCGGTTCGTTAATCGTGGAAATCACTCCGGGGCCCCAAAACAGTGAGTGTTGATGACCGACACGTAAACGCACCTCAGGGTTCAACAACTATGGAAATCGCTTCGGGACCCCTAAATGGTGAGTAATAGCCCACGAATCGCGTCAGAATTGGCCAAAACTATGAGTGTTGACGACAGACACGCAAACGCACTACGGGGATTGTCAATCGTGGAAATTGCTCTGGGGCGCCAAAACGGTGAGTAATAATGCACGAAACGGATGAGAATTGGCCAAAATTGTGAGTGTTTATGACCGACACGTAAACGCACCCC
>NW_021289962.1:0-556 GCF_002162155.2 Triticum dicoccoides
CCGCCGCCGACCCCCCGCACCCCGCGCACCGTCTTATAAAAAAATTAGTATCAAACAGCTTTTTAAATGCTACTGTCTTATAAAAAAAATATTACTGTTATTATTTAAACAAGTTTGAACATATTTAAACATAAATAAGTATCAAACAGATTTTTAAATGCTAAAAAAAATTTGTGGAGCCTGGGAGTCGAACCCAGGACCTCCTGGTGTGAGAACTGGCTGCTGACCAGTCGAGCTAGTAGAGTGGGCTTGACATAGATAGGTTCTGGTACTACATAACCTTTTGGCTCGAGTTGAAATAAAAAAAATACTAATGGCGCACCACGATGAGGTGCGCCATTAGTATGGACATGCTAATGGCGCACCACGGTGAGGTGCGCCATTAGTATTGTGGCCCCCCTTCGCCCGATCCCCCTTCGCCCGATCCCCCTTCGCCCGATCCCCCTCGCCAGTTCTCTCCCTATCGATCCACCGCCGCCGCCGCCGCTGCCCTCTCCCTCGCCCTCGCCCTCGCCCTCTCCCTCCCTCGCCCTCTCCTCGCCGCCCGGACGCCGCC
>NW_021289963.1:0-1964 GCF_002162155.2 Triticum dicoccoides
CACAAGTGATATTATTTGTCGTCGTTGTAAGGGAGGAGGTCATTATGCGAGGGAATGCAAATCTCCACGTGTGATGATTGCTACCGCGGATGGTGGATATGAGTCCGCTAGTGACTATGATGAGGAGACATTGGCTCTTATTACACGTGAAGAACATGGTGGAGATGATTCTGATCATGAGACGCAATACATGGCTCCTGAAGACGCTGACAGGTATGAATGTTTAGTTGCTCAACGTGTTTTGAGTGTGCAGGTCACACAAGCTGAGCAAAATCAGAGGCACAATTTGTTCCATACCAAGGGAGTTGTGAAGGAACGTTCTGTGCGCGTCATAATAAACGGAGGGAGCTGCAACAACTTGGCTAGCATGGAGATGGTGGAGAAGCTTTCTCTCACCACAAGACCACATCCACATCCTTACTACATCCAATGGTTCAACAACAGCGGCAAGGTTAAGGTAACACGTACTGTTCATGTGCATTTTAGTATCTCTACATATGCTGATTATGTTGATTGTGATGTGGTACCTATGAAAGCATGTTCCTTGTTACTTGGTAGACCATGGCAATTTGATAAAAACTCTGTACACCATGGTAGAAACAATCACTATACTCTTGTTCATAAGGATAAAAATATTACTTTGCTTCCTATGACTCCTGATTCCATTTTGAAAGATGATATTAATAGAGCTAATAAAGCAAAACAGGAGAAGAATATGAGTGAAAATCATATTGTGGCAAAAGAATTTGAGCAACAAATGAAGCCTAATAATAAACCATCTAGTGTTGCTTCTGAAATTAAATTGAAAAGTGCATGTTTATTTGCCACCGAATCTGATATTGGTGAGCTAGATTTCAGCAAATCTGTTTGCTATGCTTTTGTGTGCAAAGAGGCATTATTTTCATTCGAGGACGTGCCTTCCTCTTTGCCTCCTGCTGTCACTAACATTTTACAGGAGTTCGCTGACGTCTTTCCATAAGACGTGCCACCGGGATTACCGCCTATTCGAGGGATTGAGCATCAGATTGACTTAATTCCCGGTGCTTCACTGCCAAACCGTGCACCATACCGTACCAATCCAGAGGAGACGAAGGAGATTATGCGTCAAGTACAAGAGCTTCTCGACAAAGGTTATATACGCGAATCCCTTAGTCCTTGTGCTGTTCCTATTATTCTAGTGCCGAAAAAGGATGGTACATCACGTATGTGTGTTGATTGTAGAGGCATTAATAATATTACTATTCGCTATCGTCATCCTATTCCTAGGCTAGATGATATGCTTGATGAATTGAGTGGCTCTACAATATTCTCCAAAGTTGATTTGCGTAGTGGATACCATCAAATTCGTATGAAATTGGGAGATGAATGGAAAACAGCATTCAAAACTAAGTTTGGATTATATGAGTGGTTAGTCATGCCTTTTGGGTTAACTAATGCACCTAGTACTTTCATGAGATTAATGAACGAAGTTTTACGTGCTTTCATTGGACGATTTGTGGTAGTTTATTTTGATGACATATTGATTTATAGCAGATCTTTGGAAGAACATTTGAAACATTTACGTGCTGTTTTTATTGCTCTACGTGATGCACGTTTGTTTGGTAACCTTGGGAAGTGCACCTTTTGCACCGACCGAGTATCTTTTCTTGGCTATGTTGTTACTCCACAGGGAATTGAAGTTGATAAAGCCAAGATTGAAGCTATTGAGAGTTGGCCGCAGCCCAAAACGGTCACACAAGTGAGGAGTTTTCTTGGCCTCGCTGGATTCTATAGGCGTTTTGTGAGAGATTTCAGCACCATTGCTGCACCTCTCAATGAGCTTACAAAGAAAGATGTGCCTTTTCTTTGGGGTACCGCACAGGAAGAAGCCTTCACGGTATTGAAAGATAAGTTGACACATGCTCCTTTACTCCAACTTCCTGATTTTAATAAGACTTTTGAGCTTGAATGTGATGCTAGTGGAA
>NW_021289964.1:0-2050 GCF_002162155.2 Triticum dicoccoides
GTTTATTCCTCAAGTGCTAATTATGCCATGGTTTTGTGCCGCATTTCGTGTATAAACCTTAGCTTTAACTCAATTTCTTCATGTTATGTTGGTTCCACCTGAGCGCCCAATGATGCTTTTTGTTTAGGCTCCATAAGGGTTAACAACTCCTGTAAGGTATAAAGTACATGAAATCCAGCATGTGATGGAATTTGGACATAATTCATCCCTGTCGTAGTGCTATATTTTGGTTTATGCATATTGTTTTGGCTGGCTCTCGTATAGTAGGTAGTTTGATTTCCCAGACCTTCTTTTTCTGAGGTTTATACCCTAAAGTTTCTACCACTACAAGTAGGAAGTAACATATATTCCGAGGGTTGGATTTCTTGTGTTAACTAGGTGATTGCTTTGATTTTGTAGAGCTGTTCGATGCCCCAAAAGAGAATTTTTTTTGTCCTTGATCTAAACTTTCATGTTTTAGTAGTTCACTACTGGAATCCATGCTTTGTTTTTTGTCACTATTGGGTTGCATATCATGCCCGTTTGTCTCTGGCCTGCTCGCTTGCTCGTTGTTCATTGTCTCATTTGTCTCTGGCTATGGAAGACCTCATTTCTGGAGTGGTTTTCCTATATATACTTTAGCTTTAACTCAATTTCGTCCTTTCGTGTCGGTTTGAACTTTGAGCGTCGAACATGATGTTTTTGTTTAGACTCCATAGGTTGAACAACCGTTGTAAGGAATAAAGTACATGAACTCCACCACGTGATTTGGTTTATGCGGCGTGTTTTGGCTGGTTCTGGTATAGTAGGTAGTTTGATTTCTCAGGCCTTCTTTTTCTAAGGTTTACAACCTTAAGTTTCTACGACTACGAGTAGGAAGTAACACCTGTTCTGAGGGTTGATTTTCTTGTGTTGACCAGGTGATCGCTTTGATTTTGTATAGAGTTGTCCAATGCCCAAGATGAGAATTATTTTTGTTCCTGATCTAAAATTTTCTTCTTTACGCTCTGCCCACTTGGAGCTCCAAATACCGGCACCTGGAGTTGTCTACTTAATTAAGAAGTTTCCTTTGTTTTGTCTTCATTCGATCCAAAACCACTTTAATTTTATCACCCATATTCTTATATCCAACCACCAAGGTTGTTTGTAGTGCTTCAGGTTACTCATTCGATCAGTGCACTCGAGTTGTATTTGGTATGAAATCTCGTGTTCTGGTCTCCATCTTGTGTGAAAAGCAATCAGACCTTGCTGCTGCTGCTGTGTGTGTAAATTGTAAATGATTCAAATCAACTTGTTACGATGTTAATAAGATGATTCAAATGAGCTTGCCTTGTTTAGGTTCTCAGCTCTTGCACAGCTAGCAATGAGCTTCCCACGCTGGAAACACAACTTACTTGTATATACTCGTTGGTGTTTAACTTGCTGCAGGTACAATGCCTCCTGCCTAGTGAGCTGCAGGTCCTCTTCCCCCACCACCTTCAGGCATTGAAGACCACAATGGCCTGCTGGAGCTCCTGCTCGGGTGACGATGTGCCCGTGCTTCTCCGACCCTGTTACTGCCGACGCCATGGAGCGGCAACTTGCAGCAGCATCTCCGACCCCTTCCCAACGAGCTGCCTGAAGGTATGCCTTCCTCTCCTTCCTCCCCATTATTGCGAAACCTTGCTCTTGCATGTGTAAGTAAAACATTCTTGCTCTTGTGAAGACCATATATAGGCGCATCCAAATCAAATAATCTTGGTACCAAGCATAATTAGCAGTGCATCCTCTCGCGTCTTTCTCAACTAGCATTTCACTAGTTAGTTCCCAGGAAATACAACTTGCTTGTATAAACTAGCTCGTTGGTGTACATCTTGCTGATCCTTGTTTTGTGAGGAAACAACTCTTGCTTTATTTTGGTTTGAGTTGTTGTATTCATACACAAGTATGAGCGATCAAAAATTAATCTGCTCATGTATCATCGGACTGCGACTTCACACCTCAGCATGTCTAGTTAGTTTGTCACATCTTTACTGTTTTAGTATGTAGTTTCAGAGATCCTTGCTTTATTTTGGTCCCTGGCCCAGTTCTT
>NW_021289965.1:0-615 GCF_002162155.2 Triticum dicoccoides
GGCACTTCTCTTAAAGCCCTTTATGTGGTGTCGCTCAGACGCCCGACTGTGGCATTCCTTTTAAAGCCCTTTATGTGGCGTCGCTCAGACGCCCGACTGTGGCACTTCTTTTAAAGCCCTTTATGTGGCGTCGCTCAGACGCCCGACAGTGGCACTTCTCTTAAAGCCCTTTATGTGGCGTCGCTCAGACGCCCGACTGTGGCATTTCTTTTAAAGCCCTTTATGTGGCGTCGCTCAGACGCCCGACTGTGGCATTACTTGATTATTTGTTTCATAAGTTTTTATACTACCATGTTATTGCAATTTTATAAATAGCTTGCTTGCACGCATCAGAGTTTCATTTATCTATTGTGACTGACGTCATGAGCATAAAATATTTTCAGCACATCATTGTTACATTATACCTGTGTTCATAATGTTTGCGAGTACATTCAAAGTACTCACTGGCTTGTCCCTGGCTATTGTCTTGGCCAGATTATCTTGCACGGAGAAGAGCGACGCGATGCCAGCCCCGGAACCCACTCACTGGAGATAGCAGCCTCGCGAAGATAGGAATTAACCTGGTCAGCTGTTCCCGTGGGAAATGGAGTCCCATAGACACTGATGTTTCACAAC
>NW_021289966.1:0-2390 GCF_002162155.2 Triticum dicoccoides
GAGATTTGATCGTCGGTATCCAATACCTAGTTCAATCTCGTTACCGGCAAGTCTCTTTACTCGTTCTGTAACACATCATCTTATAACTAACTCATTAGTTACAATGCTTGCAAGGCTTAGGTGATGAGTATTACCGAGAGGGCCCAGAGATACCTCTCCGACAATCGGAGTGACAAAACCTAATCTCGAATTATGCCAACCCAACATGCACCTTCGGAAACACCTGTAGAGCACCTTTATAATCACCCAGTTACGTTGTGACGTTTGGTAGCACACAAAGTGTTCTTCCGGTAAACGTGAGTTGCACAATCTCATAGTTGCAGGAACTTTGTATAAGTCATGAAGAAAGCAATAGCAACATACTAAACGATCAAGTGCTAGGCTAACGGAATGGGTCATGGCAATCACATCATTCTCCTAATGATGTGATCCCATTAATCAAATGACAACACATGTCTATGGTTAGGAAACATAACCATCTTTGATTAATGAGCTAGTCAAGTAGAGGCATACTAGTGACTTTATGTTTGTCTATGTATTCACACATGTATCATGTTTCCGGTTAATACAATTCTAGCATGAATAATAAACATTTATCATGATATGAGGAAATAAATAATAACTTTATTATTGCCTCTAGGGCATATTTCCTTCAGTCTCCCACTTGCACTAGAGTCAATAATCTAGATTACATAGTAATGATTCTAACACCCATGGAGTCTTGGTGTTGATCATGTTTTGCTCGTGAGAGAGGCTTAGTCAACGGGTCTGCAACATTCAGATCCGTATGTATCTTGCAAATCTCTATGTCTCCCACTTGGACTTGGTCTCGAATGGAATTGAAGCGTCTCTTGATGTGCTTGGTCCTCTTATGAAATCTGGATTCCTTTGCCAAGGCAATTGCACCAGTATTGTCACAGAAGATCTTCATTGGTCCCGATGCACTAGGTATGACACCTAGATCGGAAATGAACTCCTTCATCCAGACTCCTTCATTTGCTGCTTCCGAAGCAGCTATGTACTCCGCTTCACATGTAGATCCCGCTACGACGCTTTGTTTAGAACTGCACCAACTTACAGCTCCACCGTTTAATAAAAACATGTATCCGGTTTGCGATTTAGAATCGTCCGGATCAGTGTCAAAGCTTGCATCGACGTAACCGTTTATGACTAGCTCTTTGTCACCTCCATATATGAGAAACATATCCTTAGTCCTTTTCAGGTATTTCAGGATGTTCTTGACCGCTGTCCAGTGATCCACTCCTGGATTACTTTGGTACCTTCCTGCCAAGCTTATTGCTAAGCATACGTCAGGTCTGGTACACAGCATTGCATACATGATAGAGCCTATGGCTGAAGCATAGGGAACATTTTTCATTTTCTCTCTATCTTCTGCTGTGGTCGGGAATTGAGTTTGACTCAACTTCACACCTTGTAGCACATGCAAGAATCCTTTCTTTGCCTGATCCATTTTGAACTTTTTCAAAATTTTGTCAAGGTATGTGCTTTGTGAAAGTCCTATTATGCGTCTTGATCTATCTCTATAGATCTTGATGCCCAATATGTAAGCAGCTTCACCGAGGACTTCACTCTGAATTTTTTTTATTCAAGTATCCTTTTATGCTATCCAGAAATTCTATATCATTTCCAATTAATAATATGTCATCTACATATAAAATTAGAAATGCTACAGAGCTCCCACTCACTTTCTTGTAAATATAGGCTTCTCCAAAAGTCTGTATAAAACCATATGCTTTGATCACACTATCAAAGCGTTTATTCCAACTCCGAGATGCTTGCACCAGTCCATAAATGGAACGCTAGAGCTTGCACACTTTGTCAGCACCTTTTGGATCAACAAAACCTTCCGGCTGCATCATATACAACTCTTCTTCTAGAAATCCATTCAAGAATGCAGTCTTGACATCCATTTGCCAAATTTCATAATCATGAAATGCAGCAATAGCTAACATGATTCGGACGGACTTAAGCATCGCTATGTTTGAGAAAGTCTCATCATAGTCAACCCCTTGAACTTGTCGAAAACCTTTTGTAACAAGTCGAGCTTTATAGACAGTTATATTACCATCAGCGTCAGTCTTCTTCTTAAAGATCCATTTATTCTCAATGGCTTGCCGATCATCGGGCAAGTCAACCAAAGTCCATACTTTGTTTTCATACATGGATCCCACCTCAGATTTCATGGCTTCTAGCCATTTTGCGGAATCCGGGCTCATCATCGCTTCCTCATAGTTCGTAGGTTCATCATGGTCAAGTAACATGACTTCCAGAATAGGATTACCGTACCACTCTGGTGCGGATCTTACTTTGGTAGACCTACGAGGTTCAGTAGAAACTTGATCTGAAGTTTCATGATCATTATCATTAGC
>NW_021289967.1:0-1728 GCF_002162155.2 Triticum dicoccoides
GCACCATTGCTGCACCTCTCAACGAGCTTACAAAGAAGGATGTGCCTTTTGTTTGGGGTACCGCACAGGAAGAAGCCTTCACGGTATTGAAAGATAAGTTGACACATGCTCCTTTACTCCAACTTCCTGATTTTAATAAGACTTTTGAGCTTGAATGTGATGCTAGTGGAATTGGATTAGGAGGTGTGTTATTACAAGATGGCAAACCTGTTGCATACTTTTCTGAAAAATTGAGTGGGCCTAGTCTGAATTATTCTACTTATGATAAAGAATTATATGCTCTTGTTCGGACTTTAGAAACATGGCAACATTATTTATGGCCCAAAGAATTTGTTATACATTCTGATCATGAATCTTTGAAACATATTAAAAGTCAAGCTAAACTGAATCGTAGACATGCTAAATGGGTTGAATTCATTGAGACTTTCCCTTATGTCATTAAACACAAGGAGGGAAAAGAAAATGTTATTGCTGATGCATTGTCTCGTCGCTATACTATGCTTTCACAACTTGACTTCAAAATATTTGGTTTGGAGACCATCAAAGATCAATATGTGCATGATGCTGATTTTCAAGATGTAATGCAGAATTGTAAAGAAGGAAGAATGTGGAACAAGTTTGTCGTTAACGATGGATTTGTGTTTCGTGCTAACAAGCTATGCATTCCAGCTAGCTCCGTTCGTCTTTTGTTGTTGCAGGAAGTGCATGGAGGAGGATTAATGGGACATTTTGGCGTGAAGAAGACGGAGGACGTACTTGCTACACATTTCTTTTGGCCAAAGATGAGACGGGATGTTGAGCGTTTTATTGCTCGATGCACTACATGTCAAAAAGCTAAGTCACGACTCAATCCTCATGGTTTATATATGCCTTTGCCTGTACCTAGTGTTCCTTGGGAGGATATATCTATGGACTTTGTTTTAGGTTTACCTCGAACAAAGAAGGGGAGGGATAGCATATTTGTTGCCGTGGATAGATTCTCAAAAATGGCACACTTTATACCATGTCATAAAAGCAATGATGCTGTTAATGTTGCTGATTTGTTCTTTCGTGAAATTATTCGCTTGCATGGTGTGCCAAATACTATTGTTTCAGATCGTGATACTAAATTTCTTAGCCACTTTTGGAGATGTTTATGGGCTAAGTTGGGGACTAAACTGCTTTTTAGTACTACTTGTCACCCCCAAACCGATGGACAAACTGAAGTAGTCAATAGAACGTTGTCTACTATGCTTAGGGCTGTTTTGAAGAATAATAAGAAAATGTGGGAGGAATGCTTGCCTCATATTGAATTTGCTTATAATCGTTCATTGCGTTCTACTACAAAGATGTGCCCTTTTGAAGTTGTGTATGGTTTCCTACCTCGTGCACCTATTGATTTGTTGCCTCTTCCATCTTCGGAGAAGGTTAATTTTGATGCTAAACAACGTGCTGAATTGATTTAAAAAATGCATGAGTTAACTAAGGAAAACATTGAGCGTATGAATGCTAAATATAAACTTGCTGGAGATAAGGGTAGAAAACATGTTGTGTTTGCACCTGGAGATCTTGTTTGGTTACATTTGCGTAAGGATAGATTTCCTGATTTGCGCAAATCAAAGCTAATGCCACGTGCTGATGGTCCCTTTAAGGTGTTAGAGAAAATAAATGATAATGCATATAAACTTGAGCTGCGTGCAGATTTTGGGGTTAGTCCCACTTTTAACATTGCAGATTTGAAGCCTTATT
>NW_021289968.1:0-1313 GCF_002162155.2 Triticum dicoccoides
CGCGGCGGCGATGCACAAGGGCGGCGGCGCGGGTGAGAGGCGCGGGGTGAGGCGCGGCTTGGGTGGTGCGGCGGCGCGGCGTGGGTGTGGCGGCGCGGCGTGGGGCGGCGGAGAGGAGAGGAGAGGTGTTGGTTTGATGTGTTTAGAGGGGGGGTGCTTGGGTATTTATATTGGGGAGGGGAGGGTTTTGCTTGGGGTAGGGGACAAGAAATAGACTAGGATTAGGAAACAAAAGGAAAAGATCTAGAAATAGATACGGAATAAACGAACATAGGACAAGAGTCCTACTAAGACTAGGAAAGCAAGAAGTGGCGGCTCCCTGGTGCACGCGCGCTATGGCCTTTTGGCCGGCCGGCGGCTAGCGGCTTGGGCCTTTGGCCCACGGCGCTGCGGATTTTTTTTTTTAAACGGTCTCGCGCGCAGAAAAATAAATAAAAGAAAATCTAAACGAACTCCAAAATTAATAAAGTAAATTTTCCCCGACTCCTAAAAATGAGCCGAACAAAATGAACTTTTCTCCGGACCTAAAAAGCAAATTTTGAAAACGCACAATTTTCCCTATCTGAATAAAATGCAAATAAAACTCCGGCAAACAAAATTTGATCTATTTATTAAATCTTCATTTTCCTAAATTTGGGAAAGTCATATTATTCCCTCTCTTATATTTTTGATAACGGAAAATAATTGAAGATGAAATAAATAAATCAAATGATCCTCTTTTCAATTCGAGAAAACTCTCAAATATGAAAATAACGAAATCTCCAACTCTCTCCAAGGGTCCTTGAGTTGCGTGAAATTTCTAGGATCGACCAAAATGCAAGAAAATAAAATATGCATGATGATCTATTCCAAATTGAAAATAAATTCAAAGGGGCTTTAAATTTAATTCTTTGAAACTCCCAACTCATATTTCATATAATTTGAAGAAGTCATTTTATCTTCTCTCGTGAAAATCATTGAGTCGCATAAAGTTTCAGAATTGGGATATTTCCAAATGAAATTCAAATATTCTCAACACCCCTTGTCATTTAAATAAATGGAAGAAGTCATGTCATCTTCTCTCCGGGGTTTTGTGATGAAAAGAATTTGAATTCACGAAGATCAGAAAACCAATATGAAAGTTTGGGAAAGTCCTTTTATTCCCTCTCATTTAACTTTCAAAAAGTTTCGAATTCACTCACTTTCAGTCAATCAATCAAGCAATCAATCAAATCTATCTATTTGTTTATAACATTCCAAAATTTAGAATTTTGGGATGTTACAAACTACCACCCTTAAAAGGAATCTCGTCCTCGAGATTCGGAGAGGCTAGA
>NW_021289969.1:0-1041 GCF_002162155.2 Triticum dicoccoides
CTAGAGACTTGAGTGTTTAGGTAGGTCGTGGTCTACACCCACGTCGGCTTTCGCTTGAAGTCTGCCGAGCACATGTCGTGTGCAGACGCTAAGTGGTGGAAACATGTATGAAGAAGTACACCCCTGCAGGGTTAACATCATCTATTCGAATAGCCGTGTCCGCGGTAAAGGACTTCTGGGTTGCTTATATCAGTTCATAGACAAGTGAAAGTGGATACTTTAAAATGCGCAAGATAAGCGTGAGTGCTATGGATGGCGTTCTCGTAGGGAGACGGGAGCGGATCCATAGTGGTGTATTGATATGGTGAATATGTGGACTCGTGTGCGCCACCTCAAAAGAGTTACTTGCAGTCGTAGTTCAGGATAGCCACCGAGTCAAAGCTGGCTTGCTGCAGTCAAACTCCACCATCCCTTGTTGATAATGATGCATGTGTAGATAGATCTGATGTAAGTCTTGCTGGGTACATTTGTACTCACGTTTGCCTATTTTATGTTTTGCAGAGAGACTTCAGTCTCACTAGTAGTTCCACGTGGACTTCGACGTTTAGCTTGATACCTCAGCTACGATCTTGTGCCCTCGGCAGGATCTGGTAGATAGTCAGGCTTCTCAGCCTTTTTCATTTATAGATGTCTGTACCCAGACATGATAGCTTCCGCTTGTGCTTTGACTTGTATGCTCTGAGTGTTGGGTCATGAGACCCATGTTTGTAATGTCTCGCTCCTCGGAGCCTATTGAATAAACTACTTGAGTCGTAGAGTCATTTTGTGATGCCATGTTGTATTGCACATATCGAGCATATTGTGTGTATGTTATTGAAATGCTTGGTATGTGTGGGATCTGACTATCTAGTTGTTTATCTTTAGTAGCCTCTCTTACCGGGAAATGTCTCCTAGTGTTTCCACCGAGCCATGGTAGCTTGCTACTGCTCCGGAACACTTAGGCTGGCCGGCATGTGTCCTTCTTCGTTCCTGTGTCTGTCCCTTCGGGGAAATGTCACGCGATGAATACCGGAGTCCTGTTAGCCCGCTACAGCCCGGTTC
>NW_021289970.1:0-2302 GCF_002162155.2 Triticum dicoccoides
GATGCGCATGCTCTGCTCCAGGTACGTAGGCACGAAGGGAAGCCCCAGCTTCTTCGTTGTGGTACAACAACAAAAGGTATCAGAAATCAAGAGAAGGGAAACTAGGAACATCACATGGGGCTGCCATATTCCTGCGGATTCAGACCACAGCAGCGACAGAAGATTACACGGAGCAGAGACGAGGTCGTGAGCGACGCACCGAGGTAGTCGACGGGGATGCGGCCATTGGAGAAGCGTCCGGTGGGGCGGTGGGTGTCGAAGTCCCGCCCGTAGGGCTCGCGGTCGGCGCGGGCGAGCGTGCCGAGGTAGTTGTTGGTGCCGACGTCGAACGTGGAGTCGCCGATGACGAAGAGCGCGGGGACGAGCGGGGTGGGTCGGGTGAGGAGCACCAAATCTCGATGGAGACGGTGCAGCGGCGAGAGGAGAGCCCAGTGGAACTGCTCGATCCAGATGGGCGCCGCCCTGATCCCGGATCCGGCGGCCTCTAGCCTCGCCGTCACCATTGCTGGTGGCTGCTCTAGCTGGTGTACCCGCGGCCAGAGACGACAGAGCCGGCATCGTGGTTGGTGACGACGAAGGAGAAGACGATGAAGACGAGCCGGCGTCGCGTCCGGTGGCTCAGCCAGATGCCGCCACGTCCGTGGTCTAGGACGACGAGGGAGAGGACCAGGACCCCCACTCGCGGTCGGTGGTGGCGACCATGTCCACGACGGCCTCCATCTCGGGCCAGTTGGATCTGAGAGTGGGGAGGGGAGGGATCTGGATCGGGAGCGCGATGGGGAGGGCCGAGCGGTGACCGTGTGGGGGAACGCCGGAGGGGGCGGCGGCGCGTTGAGATCCAGAGGGAGGGAGTGAGGTTAGGGGCGGCGGCGGGGGATCCAGAAGGAGGAGTGGTGTGCGGGGGCGATGGATCCAGAGAGAGGGAGAGGGTGAGAGCGCTGGGGTTCGCTGCGCGGGGAGAGAGTGGAGTGGTGTGCGGTGGGTTTTTTTCGAGGGGTAGCTCGCGGTGGGTGAGGTGAGGGCCGTTGGATCTAGGAGGATCCGACGGTGGTTTATCCATGATCCGCGTGAGAGGCCTTTGGACCAATCAGAACGTAGTATACATGTATGATATTTTGACCATTTAAATTGGTCATAATTGACTAAAAGTAAGGTGCTAAATCATGTTAGCTATTTTATTATGACCTGAGAATATGAAAAAAAAACTTCTCATTGTGTCAGCAAATTTGACTATAGTTTTCAGGAATAATCATAAATTGAAATAAGACAAATATTTTTTTAAAGAGTTATGAGAAATGAGTTCTCTTAAATCATTTTTTCATTTTTCAGTGTCCAAAATGAGTTTTTTTGAAGGACCTATAATATATTTGTTGCAAAATTAGACCAAATCAATTTTCTAAAATACTAGGACATATTTAATGCACAATTGACCAAATGGTTGGGTGTCAAAAGATTTGATCCACCTCTGGTGAAAAAGACAAATTTCCGCCGATTCAGTTGGAAGCGGGTCAAATTTGAACTGCGGCTGCCTCATAATTTTATTTTTATTTTTTCCAAAAATCATTTCTAGGTACATAAGTATCTATTTTATCAGAGGAACACCAAAAAAATTCCAAGATTCAACCACTAGCTAGGAATGGTCATTCCCGCCGTTTTGACCGCATTTTGAAACGGCCATAAAAAATTCAAAAAAAATCAAAAAAATTGGGAAACCTTCGCATTGTATCATAATATGTGGCCAAGTTCCCAGGAAAAATAACAAACTTGTAATACGGCAATTATTATAAAAAAAGTGTTCTCGAAAACGAGCTATCATCTATGAAGATTCATGGCTTTCAAGCCAAATGATCAATCTTATGGCCACATTCATGGCATAGTTTGTTCAAAGGATGTCATATTTTGCACAAATTTCATCTTAGATTGGCAAACAATATTGACAAAGGGAGTTTTTATTTCTTTTGCATGAAAAAACAATTTTTCATTTTTTGAGTGCCCAAAATAAGTTTTTTTTGAAGGACTTACGATATATTTGTTGCAAAATTGTACCAAATCAATTTTCTAAAATACTAGGCCATATATAATGCACAATTGACCAAGTGGTTGGGTGTAAAAAGTTTTGATCCACCTCTTGTGAAAAAAACAAATTTCCGCCGATTCAGTAGGAAGCGGGTAAAATTTCAACTGCAGCTGCCTCGTAGTTTGCTCCTTATTTTTTTCAAAAATTATTTCTAGGTACATAAGTATCTATTTAATCAGAGAAACACCAAAAAAAATCCAAGATTCAACCACTAGCTAGGAACGG
>NW_021289971.1:0-623 GCF_002162155.2 Triticum dicoccoides
GTCGGGGTCGGGGTGTCGGGTCATGCTCGGGGTCGGGGTGTCGGGGTTTGGGTCGGGGTGTCGGGGTCGGGGTCTTGGGGTCGGGGTGTCGTGTCGGGGTCGGGGTTCCGTGTCGGGTCGGGGTTTTTTTTCCTCTTTTTTCATTTTCTTCTTCTTCCTCTTCTTCCTTTTCTTGCTTTTCTTCCTCTTTTTTCCTTTTCTTCTTCTTCCTCTTCTTCCTCTTCTTCCTTTTCTTCCTTTTCTTCCTTTTTTCCTCTTTTTTCCTTTTCTTCTTCTTCCTCTTCTTCCTCTTCTTCTTTTTTCTTCTTCTTCCTCCTCTTCTTCTTCCTTTCCTTTTTCCTCTTCTTCTTCTCCTCCTCTCCTCTTTTTTTCTTGTTCTTCTTTCCTAAAACTAAAGTAACCTAAACCTAAAACTAAAACTAAACCTAAATCTAAAACTAAAACTAAAATTAAAACTAAATCTAAATTAAACATAAACCTAAAACTAAAAAAACAGAAAAAGGAATAAACTAAATCTAAACCTAAAACTAAACCTAAACCTAAAACTAAACATATAAAACTAAAACCAAAACTAAATCTAAACTAAACATAAACCTAAAACTAAAAAAACAGAAAAAAGGAAA
>NW_021289972.1:0-913 GCF_002162155.2 Triticum dicoccoides
GGGGGGGGCTTGCCTGGTTGCTCTGGCAAGAGAGAGGGGTCGTCAACTCCGTAGTCGAACTGGTCAGCAGCAGCGTCGGTCTCGTAGTCTACCGGAGAGAAGAGGGGGAAGAAGTAATGAATACAGAGCAAACAAAGCATCACAAAATATAACAAGGCAATACGCGGTGTTCGGTGTGCCCTAACGCGGTAGTAGGTGATACCGGTGAAGGGGGGGAAAACATCCGGGAAAGTATTCCCGGTGTTTCGTGTTTTCGGGCAGAGGAGCCGGAGGGGGAAAGTTGCGGGTTCGATAGGTTAGGGGGGTGTGGCGGACGAACGGACTGCGTATCCGAATTCGTCCCGTCGTTCTGAACATCTTTCATGTTGAAAATATTTTAATCCGAGTTACGGATTAAAAGTTATGATTTTCTAAAGATTTTATTAATTTTTAGAATTTATTTAACTATTTAATTCTAACATTATCCAGAATAGTGCATGCTGATGTCATCATGACATCAGCTGTCAACAGGGAGTTGACTGGGTCAATCTGACGTGTGGGTCCCACATGTCATACACTGTTTTAGTTAACTAACAGTTAATTAGGTTAATTAGTGATTAGGTTAACCTAATTATAATTAATTAACTTAATTAATTACTTAATTAATTAATTAATATTATAATTATTTTAATTATTATTTATTTATTTATTTAATATATTTTTTTAATTTCTTTTTTTTATTAAAACGTTTTGGGCTAGGCCCACCTGTCATTGGCACAGGGAGCCATAGCGGGTGTGGGGGGGTTCACGGGCGTCGGGCGCGACCGGCAGGGGCAACCCAACTGGGGCGCCGGCGTCCACGGCAGAGCGCCGGAGAAGAGGGGGGGCCGGTGGCCTGGGGCGGCCTGGGTGGGCGCGGGTCGGCAGTGAGGGG
>NW_021289973.1:0-1758 GCF_002162155.2 Triticum dicoccoides
GTGTGTGAAGAAGTACACCCCTGCAGGGTTAATATGATCTATTCGAATAGCCGTGTCCGCGGAAAAGGACTTCTGGGTTGCTTATATCAGTTCATAGACAAGTGAAAGTGGATACTCTAAAATACGCAAGATAAGCGTGAGTGCTATGGATGGCGTTCTCGTAGGGAGACGGGAGCGGATCCATAGTGGTGTATTGATATGGTGAATATGTGGACTCGTGTGCGCCACCTCAAAAGAGTTACATTGCAGTCGTAGTTCAGGATAGCCACCGAGTCAAAGCTGGCTTGCTGCAGTTAAACCCCTCCATCCCCTTTGTTGATAATGATGCATATGTAGATAGTTCTGATGTAAGTCTTGCTGGGTACATTTGTACTCACGTTTGCCTATTTTATGTTTTTGCAGAGAGACTTCGGTCTCGCTAGTAGTTCCATGTGGACTTCGACGTTTAGCTTGATACCTCAGCTACGATCTTGTGCCCTCGGCAGGATCTGATAGATAGTCAGGCTTCTCAGCCTTTTTCATTTATAGATGTCTGTACTCAGACATGATAGCTTCCGCGTGTGCTTTGATTTGTATGCTCTGATTGTTGGGTCATGAGACCCATGTTTGTAATATCTCGCTCCCCGGAGCCTATTGATTAAAATACTTGAGTTGTAGAGTCATGTTGTGATGCCATGTTGTATTTGCACATATCGAGCATATTGTGTGTATGTTATTGAAATGCTTGGTATGTGTGGGATCTGACCATCTAGTTGTTTATCTTTAGTAGCCTCTCTTACGGGGAAATGTCTCCTAGTGTTTCCACCGAGCCATGGTAGCTTGCTACTGCTCCGGAACACTTAGGCTGGCCGGCATGTGTCCTTCTTCGTTCCTGTGTCTGTCCCTTCGGGGAAATGTCACGCGATGAATACCGGAGTCCTGTTAGCCCGCTACAGCCCGGTTTACCGGAGTCCTGCTAGCCCAGTGCTACAGCCTAGATTCACTCGCTGATGACCGACACGTTCGATGCTGGGTCATGGATGCCTGTCCCTGTAAGTCTGTGCCACTTTGGGTTTACGACTAGCCATGTCAGCCAGGGCTCCTTATCATGTGGATGCTAGCGACACTGTCATATACGTGTGCCAAAAGGCGCAAACGGTCCCGGGCAAAGGTAAGGCGACACCCGTGGGAATACCGTGCGTGAGGCCGCAAAGTGATATGAGGTGTTACATGCTAGATCGATGTGGCATCGAGTCGGGGTCCTGACAGCGTTGGTATCAGAGCTTGACTACCTGTAGGATTACCAAGCCAAACTGGTCGAAGTTGAGTCTAGAAATTCTTTAGTTATATAAGGGAATTGATTGTGGGATGGAACGTAAGGCTCTTTTTACTCCTTATACCTCATGGCCTTCTGATCTGAGTCATCATCTTCTCTTCTACGGGGATTAAGAACTAGGCTATCTCTTCTTTCTATTAGGATCACGTGTTACTAATCAGTGGACTTATAAGATTGTTGGATTTAAGTCTCAGTTCAGTTCCTACTACTTCCGTATGTTAATTGTTGATCTCGAAACCTTGATATTGTGCTTCTGAGTGGTTATGCCACCATTTTTGTGAATGTCTCAAATCTTTTCTGAGCATTTACAGCCGTTATGCTGTCCGAGTCATTCCAGGTTTCTAAATAGTCTGATGCATTTGCAAAATCCTTTTCCCTCTGGTTTCGATGTTCCTTTATGCCAGCTCAATCACACTAATTGTTGAGTTGAGGTATTCTATTGC
>NW_021289974.1:0-1402 GCF_002162155.2 Triticum dicoccoides
TCTCTCTCTCACGGCCGAACACCACCCTCGCCGCCGTTCGCCATAGCAGCCGTCACCGGCCACCCCTCGCTCCCCCGACTAGCTCAGGAGCTCCGCCTCGACCCCCTCTTCCTCCCCACCGCTCCACGGGTCTCCGGAAGCCCTGCATCGCTGCCTACGTCGCCGTTCCCCTCCTCGGCCACCGGAGGTCATCGCCGTCGATTCGCTGCACTCCGGCCGTCCCCGAGCCCGCTAACCATCCCTGCAGCTCCGCGGTGAGCCACCGATTCGATTCCCCCTTGCCCCGTCGTCCCTAGCCTTCTGTAGCTGCCACCCCCTTGAGCTCCGAAGCTCGACGCCGCCGGCGATGTCGCCGTCGTGGCCACGGTCACCGTAGCGCCCAACCGAGCACACTATCGTGCTCCACACCTCACTAGGAGCACGCAGCACGCACCAACGCCTCCCCAAACACCCTGCAACGCCAATTCCGACCGCACCCGAACTCCGGCCGCCGCTCACAAGCTCGCCGTCGACGGTACAGACCACCCCAGGCACGGCCACCACCACCGTTCGACGCGCGGGAGCAAGGGCTCTCCAACGAGCCCAAGCACGGCCTCGCCCGTGCCCTGTAGCGCGATCCCGCATCGCGCCGCCGTCTCGGGCCTCGCCGGCGTCATGTCGCCGGTGGGTTTGACCCACTTTGACCACGGCAGGACCCCCCCTGAGTCCCTGACAGGTGGGCCCCGCCCTTTAGCTAATTAGGATTAGCGCTAACCACTGTTAGTTAACCCCCTGACACTGACCAGTGGGCCCCAGCGCCACTAATCCCTAATTAGAATTAATTTAAACCTGTTAAACCCCCCTGTCACTGACGTGTGGCCCCCACACGTCAGGTTTGACCCCAGCCAGCCGCAGTTGACCACTGACGTCATGCTGACGTCATGCTGGCGCAATAATTATATTTCTGGATTTAAATTAAATCAGGAAATTCCAGAATATTATTTAAACTTCAAAAATTCATAACTTTTATTCTGTAACTCCAAATTGGACAAATTATATATGAAAAATGATCAGAAAAATCCAATCTATCCATCTGTACTATTTTCATGCATGATCAAACAAGTTAAATTGATGTTTTAAGCAGAACAAGGAAAAGCACTTTAAAAGGCCATGTTTGAGTTTGAAATTTGAATCTTTGATTCAAATTTGTTCAAACCCTTCTAGTTATAGTTGCATTAGCCCAACACACTCATATTGCCATGTTTCATGCATGCATCATATTGTTGCACATTGTTTGGTGATGGTTGTGTATCGGTGTTCTTTGCGACAGGTTCTGCCTCCGAGGAGTACCGTGATTACCCTAACGAAGAACCGTATCAGTGCATCGAACCATCAGGCAAGCAACCAACCATTTGATCATATC
>NW_021289975.1:0-1175 GCF_002162155.2 Triticum dicoccoides
GACGCCCCCGTTTTAATCCTACACTAATCATGCACGCAAATGTGTACGATCAAGATCAGGGACTCACGGGAAGATATCACAACACAACTCTAAAACATAAATAAGTCATACAAGCATCATAATACAAGCCAGGGGCCTCGAGGGCTCGAATACAAGTGCTCGATCATAGACGAGTCAGCGGAAGCAACAATATCTGAGTACAGACATAAGTTAAACAAGTTTGCCTTAAGAAGGCTAGCACAAACTGGGATACAGATCGAAAGAGGCGCAGGCCTCCTGCCTGGGATCCTCCTAAACTACTCCAGGTCGTCGTCAGTGGGCAGCACGTAGTAGTAGGCACCTCCGGTGTAGTAGGGGTCGTCGTCGACGGTGGCGTCTGGCTCCTGGACTCCAGCATCTGGTTGCGACAACCAGAAAGAAAGGAAGGGGGGAAAAGGGGGGAGAAAGCAACCGTGAGTACTCATCCAAAGTACTCGCAAGCAAGGAACTACACTACATATGCATGGGTATATGTGTAAGGAGGCCATATCGGTGGACTGAACTGCAGAATGCCGGAATAAAAGGGGGATAGCTAGTCCTATCGAAGACTACGCTTCTGGCAGCCTCCGCCTCGCAGCACGTAGAAGAGAGTAGATTGAAGTCCTCCAAGTAGCATCTCCAAGTAGCATCTCCAGTAGCATCGCATAGCATAATCCTACCCCGCGATCCCCTCCTCATATCCCTGAGGGAGAGCGACCACCGGTTGTATCTGGCACTTGGAAGGGTGTGTTTTATTAAGTATCCGGTTCTAGTTGTCATAAGGTCAAGGTACAACTCCAAGTCGTCCTGTTACCGAAGATCACGGCTATTCGAATAGATTAACTTCCCTGCAGGGGTGCACCACATAACCCAACACGCTCGATCCCATTTGGCCGGACACACTTTCCTGGGTCATGCCCGGCCTCGGAAGATCAACACGTCGCAGCCCCACCTAGGCTCAACAGAGAGGCCAGCACGCCGGTCTAAACCTAAGCGCACAGGGGTCTGGGCCCATCGCCCATAGCACACCTGCACGTTGCGTACGCGGCCGAAAGCAGACCTAGCCTAGTGGCGTTCCAGTCCAATTCGGCGCGCGCCGCTCCGTCGCTGACGTCTGAAGTACTTCGGCTGATACCACGACGTCGGGATACCCATAA
>NW_021289976.1:0-906 GCF_002162155.2 Triticum dicoccoides
GCACTCTGCTTCAGGCAATGAACGATTGCCTATCCGCTTGAAACTTCTTATTGCACCGTCTTACTTTGCTCTCGATATGTGTAAATTGTTCAACTCGAGAGATACTCATATGTTCATTCTTGGGATACCCCCAGATGAATTTCCCTTATAACATCCTATCATTGTAGAGCTGCCCCTTACCTATTCGTAAGTACGATGGAGTTCCCCGAAGAAAGGACGGCAACTTCATCATGATGCCTTGCAATAAAGAATTGAAGTCATCAACGAAAGGGATTAACTTCTTCGAGAAGATCCATTAGAATAACCAGAACTTTCCCCTTACTCCCCTCTTAAATCTCGGGACGAGATTTCTTGTAGTGGAGGAGAATTGTGACGCCCGGGTAATCAAGCTACATTAACCCTCTGGTAATGGTGCCACGTACCTCGATTTATTGTTAATAATCTCGTGTTAGCTCGAAACCAAACCAAATTCAAATTTGAATTAAAGTCAAAACAATAAAAGTTTTCAAAATTGAAACAAAAATGTTCGGTGGACGCCAAATATTACAAAGGTAATTATGGGGCAACAAACACCTTTTTATAAAATGGCTAAATGATTTAAAATGATTTAAACAGAAAAGAATGAAATAATAAAAGAAAACAGAAAACAAACAAACAAAAAAAAAGGGAAAGGAAAAGAACCCCCGGGCCAGCCGACCCAACTGGCCGGCCCATTCGACCACCGGCCCAACTGGACAAAGGCCCAGCCGGCCACCCCACTTCCCCCCATAACCCCCCACCCCTGGTCAAACCCTAACCCAACCACCCGCACTCCCCCCCCCACGCCGTTCCCCCCTCCCGATCCAATCTGGATCGGGGACGAGACCCCCACTCGCCCCACCCCGCTCGCCCCCCTCGCTCCCTTCC
>NW_021289977.1:0-951 GCF_002162155.2 Triticum dicoccoides
CCTATCTCTTGTTTCCCCACACATACGGACTCTAAAAATAGCCTATACTTATGTATTTCGAAATTACATGGGCCTGGCCCAATAATAAGGTGACGCAGCACCTAAAATAGCCTTGGGACGAAATTTATGAAGTGGCATCTTGTATATTTCGTCCAAGGCTTCATGCACCCATTATGGTGGCTTCAAAGTCCTGAAATCATCACTTGTAACTCCGTTCTTGTTCCCCTTGCGCATGCCATCATCTCCATGCTTGTTCTTGCTCCAATGTTCATCCTTCTCCAAGCTAGGCCCTTCATTTGTAAGCAAAACAAATGTATCCAATTTAGGCAGCATCATATTCTCATGAACATTAGAATCATTACCAAGAAACGAAAGTACCTGGTAATTTAGTTGGCGTGCACGAGCTCTAGTAATTGGTCCAGTATGTATAGCAGCAGGGGCTGTGGGTGTAACAATTGTATTGATGTCCTCATCAGGGTGTAACAATTGTATTGATGTCCTCATCACATGTTGTATATGTATATGTCATCCATTTTTACTTCCCTTGATTTTTGCATATATGACACATGAATAGATGAGTAACTTGCATAGTTCATAAAATCTAAAGCCAAAAAATTAGCACAAGAAGTAGAAGGCATGAAAATATTGCAACTCAGTTTGCACATATAAGTGAAGCTCTTATTCATTTCAAAAGATTGACAATGTTCATCATTAAACCATCCCAACATTGGTGAATAAACCTTACTTGCATCAAATTTACATGCTACAACATGCTTAAATAAGCAAACATGCAATAAGTCATTCAACACAGAATCATCACCAAGATTAGAGGTCATATCAAAATGATTAAACATTGGTTCTTTTGCATCAATAGTTAATTCAATGGGTGCACTCAAAATTGTTGGTATTTCAGTTGTTTGATCACATGGCAAAGTCAAATTATCAACGTAG
>NW_021289978.1:0-1822 GCF_002162155.2 Triticum dicoccoides
AACTCAGGTATTCCAGAACTGCAACGATAAAATTGTGACGACAACACCTCGGAGCTCAACTCCCCGGGACACTGCCACAACCCCTAAATGTCAGGAGGCACCAAGAACAATGTTCTCGTCACAAAACTATCGGAACGATTCCAAGATACCCGCGTGATCCTAAATTTTTTTTAGTGAAATTTGAGAAGAGGAAAGTCAAAACATCTACGTCAGGAGACCTCACCAGAGAGACGAAGGGACTGAGGAATAAAAATAATCCTACTCTCCGATATATATAATCCTAAGACTCAAAACATTTTTGTTCTAGACTCAACATCGCCAGCAAACAATCAATCAGGGGGGCTCCTAAGTCGGGGCTGGCTCTGATTACCAACTTGTAACACCCACGATGCGGCTATATCTCCCACGTGTCGAAGCACGACTTAGAGGCATAACCGCATGATGGTTTTGTCGCAAGAAGGGTCATCTTCACACAATCCCATGTAATGAACAAGAATGGGATAAAGAGAGTTGGCTTACAATCGCCACTTCACACAATACATATTTAAGATCATACATCATTCAAAATACACTCATAGACCGGCTACGGTCAAGTTCAAATGAAAAGAAGACAACGCCAAATGCTAGATCCCCGATCGTCTCGACTGGGCTCCTCTACTGTTCATCTGGAAACGAAACATAGTAACGACCAAGGGCCTCATCAAACTCCCACTTCAGCTCAGTTGCGCCATCTACGCTGGTATCCTCGGCACCTGCTTCTGTTTTGGTAGAATCTGTGAGTCACGAGGACTCAGCAATCTCACACCCGCGAGATCAAGACTATTTAAGCTCATAGGTAGGTCAGGAGTAATATGGTGGAGTTGCAGCAAGCACTAAGCATATATGGTGGCTAACATACGCAAGTGAGAGCGAGAAGAGAAGCAACGCATCGGTCGAGAAGCTAGAAGCGATCAAGAAGTGATCCTGAAACTACTTACGTCAAGCATAACTCAAACCGTGTTCACTTCCCAGACTCCGCCGAGAAGAGACCATCACGGCTACACACACGGTTGATGCATTTTAATGAAGTCAAGTGTCAAGTTATCTACAACCGGACATTAACAAATTCCCATCTGCCTCATAACCGTGGGCACGACTTTCGAAAGATTATATACCCTGCAGGGGTGTCCCGACTTAGCCCATCACAAGCTCTCACGGTCAACGAAGGATATACCTTCTCCCGGGAAGACCCGATCAGTCTCGGAATCCTGGTTCGCAAAACATTTCGACAATACTAAAACAAGACCAGCAAAGCCACCCGATGCGCCGACAAATCCCGATAGGAGCTGCGCATATCTCGTTCTCAAGGCACACCGGATTGTCCAAACTTCCGATAGGCCAGCCCAGAGTTGCCCTTGGTGGCCACCGGCGGTTGACAGGTTGGACCAACACTCGAAGGAGCACTGGCCCAGGGGGGGGGGGGTAAATAAAGATGACCCTTGGGCTCGCGAAAACCCAAGGGAAAAGGGCTTAGGTGGCAAATGGTAAAACCAAGGTTGGGCCTTGCTGGAGGAGTTTTATTCAAAGCGAACTGTTAAGGGGGTCCCATAAATCACCCAACCTTGTAAGGAACGCAAAATCAAGGAACATAACACCGGTATGACGGAAACTAGGGCGGCAAGAGTGGAACAAGTCACCAGGCATAAGGCCGAGCCTTCCACCCTTTACCAAGTATATAAGGTGCATTAATTTAAACAGGAGATATTGTGATATCCCAAAATATCCATGTTCCGACCAGGAACAAACTTCATCTTCACCTGCAACTAACAATGCTATAAGAGGG
>NW_021289979.1:0-585 GCF_002162155.2 Triticum dicoccoides
AAAAAAATGAAATCCCTTTGTAACAGACGAGTTTCCGTATGAAACCCTGATACTTCGAAAGAGATTGTCCGTTTTGTACACGAAGTGCATCCAGTTTTTGCCGTAACCCTCTCTACTTTGTTGCACATGCTATGTGGGTGAAATGATGATACCATGCAACCTTTCAACCTTTTCAGAGTTCATTTCAAATGCTTTTCAATTTCATGGTCTTATAGCTCAAAATAATCAGTAAATGCATGAAAAATAACAAATGAAGTCAGAAAGGGTTGAAAATTGATGATTTGGCTTTGAATGGTGCATTTTGAACACAGAAAAACTATGGAGTTCAAATAAATTCAAAAAAATGAAATCCCTTTGTAACAGACGAGTTTCCGTATGAAACCCTGATACTTCGAAAGAGATTGTCCGTTTTGTACACGAAGTGCATCCAGTTTTTGCCGTAACCCTCTCTACTTTCTTGCACATGCTATGTGGGTGAAATGATTATACCATGCCAACTTTCAACCTTTTCAGAGTTCATTTCAAATGCTTTTCAATTTCATGGTCTTATAGCTCAAAATAATCAGTAAATGCATGAAAAATAAC
>NW_021289980.1:0-1322 GCF_002162155.2 Triticum dicoccoides
GACTAAGTTGTGCGAACTCTTACGGGGTAGACTAGCAGATGTAGGGGATGTAGGTGTACCGGTTTACCCCACATGTAAGGTGCTAGCGCTTCTGAAAGACTATGTCTCGGTCATCCGCCTTCTCAAACACCCTGTAGTGCGAGAAACCAAACGGAGGCGATCGAGTCTTGTGGGAAAAGTGCGCAAACCTCTGCAGAGTAACAAACTAATCATGATTAGCCGTGTCCCCGGTTATGGACATTTTGAGTATCTAGTTCTTGGATTATCCTGTTGATCTCAACACGTTACTTATTATAATTTGTTTGGGTTTAATGAGTACTTTTAATTGGGATTGAGGATGCTGTCAACCATTCTCAATGTTTAACAACCACCATGATAGTTAAACAAAATTATTCCTTTGATGTAGGGAAAAATTGGCTTTTCGCAAAAACTATAATCATAGAGCTTTCCACCAGCCATATATGCATGTAGTATAGCCTATTCTTTCATTACTCTCTATGTGTTACATTGCCAGCATATTCCATGTGCTGACCCGTTTTCGGGCTGCAACTTAATGTTGCAGACTTTTCAGACGACGAGTAAGTGGTACGTTAGGGTTACGATTTCCTATACTCAACTTTGCCGTTGGTGTTGATGGGAATCCACAACCTTGTTGCTTCCGCTATATTTTGGATTGAGGTAATAGTATTTACGTTACTTTATACATGTGATTTACCTCTGTTATAAATCCTTCGAGTACTGTGTGTGTCAGCATACTGATCCAGGGATGACACATAAGCACAGAGACTTGATCCATTCGGGTCGGGTCGCTACAAGATGGTATCAGAGCACATGTTGACTGTAGGACATGACCCTAGAAACTGGCAAGCCAATAGCAAAGATTTTTCTCTACAACTTTCCCTTTCAAAAGATCTTTTACCTCTCTTCTCTTCTGAGTTTATTCAAATATTCCCCTTTTAAGTGAGACCATACCCCTTTTCCCTTTTGACCACTCGAAGATTTGACTGATGAGACCACTCCAAGGAGACAAGATATCGGACAACTAAGACCATTTGGAATGAAGAGGATTTTACCGTGTAAATGGAAACTACAACTGTTGAAGACCCCGAAGACTTGGAGAATTTGAAGGCTCTGAAGAATTCCCAAATTTGTATGACCCAGGAAGGCTACCTTTATGGAACCTGGCAGACTATGGAAGTTATCAATACCGAGATCAAGGTGTATCGGAGAAAGACCGGAGCATGGAGAGTTAGTAACTCAAAGTTTTGTCAAGAGAACCCTAAGGCAGGAGTTATTAACTCATGGAAATGACAAGAGCAAAA
>NW_021289981.1:0-1265 GCF_002162155.2 Triticum dicoccoides
ACTCAACGGTGACCTCGTGAGCTTGGGCATGGGGTCCAGGTCTGCTCCAAATCAAACAAACAAACAAATCAAATCAAACAAACAAACTACATGGTGCCTCGTAAGCAACATGTAGCAAGTTTATTTCATTGCTTCACATTGATTACACACAACAGAAGGATTGATTGTTTTACACACAAGACCAAGATCTGATTGGATAGCTTTGCATCAGTTATACACACATATACCAAAAAACCTTGCAGCGACTGATAGGCAGAATAAGAAATAATTATGCAGGGAGAGTTCATGCCCGAGACATGAGTTAGGCTCCGAGCCTAAGCAAATGCATATAGGCAGTTTCTGTAGCTAGGAGAGACTAATGGTTGTTTCAACAAACTGTTTCTTAATACTAGACAAAAGCAAGGAACTATTACTTCACAATCAAATAATTATCTGACATAGTGACAATTTAAAAAACAAGCAAAGAGATATAATGGCTTACCTTGATCAATTTCTTAAGCCTACATACATTTAGCATTGCGTTAATTTCCGAAAGTACACAACACAAGAAATCGTCTTTTCTATGACACATCAACATCTTAAAGTTAACTATTCACGTAACTAATTAGACTCTAGCACACAACCACAAACAGAAATACAAACATAATATTAAACTCGGCCACACAAGAGACACAACACAGCAACATTGTATATCACACAACATGGGCACTCGATTTCAACAAGGGCACCAGTATAGCGTTTCAATATAACCTCCCTTTCGCCTACTGAACAAGAGGAAACTCGGTGACCATAACGCTAAAACGTCAATAACTTTCCTGAGAAGTTGAGCATATTATGAGCTATGAAAATAACTGACCAGACACAAAAGGCTGGGACTTCAAGCATGCTGAATAACTAAGCATACATTCAGAATTAAATCTGGTGCCATTTGCAACAGCTAGTTGCTAAAGGAGATGGATTGATGGTGCAGGGAGATTATCAAGTGAGTGGGTGGAGAGAGGGGGCATGGAAGAATGGCTGGCTAAAATTGATCACCATCCAGTAGTAATGTATACTAGCTAGAAGAACAAGGAGGGCATTCATTAATTTGTTATAGTGCTTAATTAATTGTCCAAGAACTTGAATCAGTTGAGCTGGATACTCAAGGGCACATGAAAGAAGCTAGTACTGGAGATCCAGTACTGGAGATGGGTTCAGTTGCAAAGTGCACTGCATAGAGGGACGTGGGTGATGTTGTATGGTTTGAATTTGATAAAGTACTATCC
>NW_021289982.1:0-1247 GCF_002162155.2 Triticum dicoccoides
GGGACAGGCATCCATGACCCAGCATCGAACGTGTCGGTCATCAGCGAGTGAATCCAGGCTGTAGCACTGGGCTAGCAGGACTCCGGTGAACCGGGCTGTAGCGGGCTAACAGGACTCCGGTATTCATCGCGTGACATTTCCCCGAAGGGACAGACACAGGAACGAAGAAGGACACATGCCGGCCAGCCTAAGTGTCCCGGAGCAGTAGCAAGCTACCATGGCTCGGTGGAAACACTAGGAGACATTTCCCGGTAAGAGAGGCTACCAAGGATAAACAACTAGGTAGTCAGATCCCACACATACCAAGCATTTCAATAACATACACACAATATGCTCGATATGTGCAAATACAACATGGCATCACAACATGACTCTACAACTCAAGTATTTTAATCAATAGGCTCCGAGGAGCGAGATATTACAAACATGGGTCTCACGACCCAACAATCAGAGCATACAAGTCAAAGCACAAGCGGAAGCTATCATGTCTGGGTACAGACATCTATAAATGAAAAAGGCCGAGAAGCCTGACTATCTATCAGATCCTGCCGAGGGCACAAGATCGTAGCTGAGGTAACAAGCTAAACGTCGAAGTCCACGTGGAACTACTAGTGAGACTGAAGTCTCTCTGCAAAAACATAAAATAGGCAAATGTGAGTACAAATGTACCCAGCAAGACTTGCATCAGAACTAACTACATATGCATCATTTTCAACAAAGGGATGGTGGGGTTTAACTGCAGCAAGCCAGCTTTGACTCGGTGGCTATCCTAAACTACGACTGCAAGCGACTCTTTTGAGGTGGCGCACACGAGTCCACATATTCACCATATCAATACACCACTATGGATCCGCTCCCGTCTCCCTACGAGAACGCCATCCATAGCACTCACGCTTATCTTGCGCATTTTAAAGTATCCACTTTCACTTGTCTATGAACTGATATAAGCAACCCAGAAGTCCTTTTCCGCGGACACGGCTATTCGAATAGATGATGTTAACCCTGCAGGGGTGTACTTCTTCATACATGTTTCCACCACTTAGCGTCTGCACACGACATGTGCTCGGCAGACTTCAAGCGAAAGCCGACGTGGGTGTAGACCACGACCTACCTAAACACTCAAGTCTCTAATCCAGGTTTATCGCCTATTCGGGTTCCATCCATGAGGAGATCCGGCCGGAGTTTCGCTCACAGCCCCAAACGATGTGAACAGGGTTCCCGAGATACCAAACGGGCATCCGGTACAC
>NW_021289983.1:0-3361 GCF_002162155.2 Triticum dicoccoides
AAATGTCATAATAGGTAGGTATGGTGACTATTTTGACAAAGGTATAAGGAGGCTTATGTGTGATAGAGTGTATCATATGATGGTGTTTGGATGTACCTGCTAAGTTTGCACTAACTCTCGAGATGAAAAAGGGCGATGCACGGAATCGAGGAGGCTAGCAAATTACGAAATGATAGGAGTGCGTATAATCCATGGACTCGCATTAGTCATAAAGAACATCAGCGGGTTTTAATGCCAGAGTCATCATGATCCCTGCCGCGTCCAAAGACCGAATCAACGCAGCGGTGTATATTTTAATTTAGCCTAGCAGCCGGTAGCAACAAATGAGAAGGCGGTATGCCTTGTGATCACGCCTTGCGATCAGGCGTACTCGTATGGTATTATACACGCCTAAGCGAAACCCGCCCCTACAGTTCAACTCAACATGTCGTAATAATATGCTTTTTAGAATTGAGGTTAAACGCTAAACGATCATGCTTGTTGTATGTTGCATCGCCTTCCGATTTGGCGCGTGTGGTGGTTGCCATGCTGGCGGCCAGTCGACGGCTCAGTCAAAGGCACAGGCAGCGCTACAACTATACCTGGCCATGGAAAGCCCGGCCCGGCCGGCCTGGCCCGACACTGCCCCCGGGCCGTGCTCGGGTCTAGATTTTGAGCCCGAAGGCCGGGCCGGGCCCGTGGTTTTTACATTTTCCTAAATGTTGGGCCGGGCCAGCCCGAAGCCCGACAAGCTTTTACGTGTTCGGGCCGGGTTCGGGCCCAGAAAACAGGCCCAATGGCCGGGCCAGGTCAGGCCCGAGCCTAGATTTTTTGCGCCAGCCCGGCCCGAGGTATGGCCAGGTATAGCTACGACTGATGCATCTGTCGGTCCAGCGCGGATGGGGTGGGGGAGGGGGGTTAGGGAACGAAATAGTGGGTCAGTGCATGAAATAAGACCCTTTAAGGGTCATTTAGTAAAAATAATACTGGCTGCTGCAACCTCCGGGATCGTATGAACTATAAAACGCATTCGCATGTACAAGTACTGTATTGGAGCAGTTTCTCATTACGAGGACCATGTTGGACATCGCCTGCAACTAGGACTAAACATGCAATTATCTCTCAATGAAATACAGTATATACTAATGAAACATATCTAGTTTATGCCAGCTCTGCTAGAGTGGCTCTGTTTTCCTCAAAAGAGTCAAGACCTCCAGCCCTGCTACAGTGGTTCTGTTTTCATCAAAAGAGTTGAAACGCACTGTCCTGTTTTCTGCCGGAACATGGGACGTTTCATTTCAGGCGTTGTTGGAAATATTTCTTGCACAAAATCTGCAATGTTGAGTAATTATTCATGGTTTCTATTGGCTGCACACATCACCACACAAGTACTCGACCGTGGCAGTGGAGCTAAAGGGTGCTTGTTTAATACTGTAGCAGCCACTGTCGAGTAATTCTGCCAATAGAAACCATTTTTGCATCACTTGTCTTACCACCCCTTTGTCAGCATCACCAAAACTCTGTTTTGTCTACAGCATAACAATCGGCAAGTCGCTCTTAACAGCCAACATAGCAGGGTTACTGCAACAACTTCAAAATAAAAAGGGGTAGCCATAGGCTAATAGAGTCAACACAAGTAGCTGGGGATAGTCATAGGCTAACACAAGTAGCTGGGGATAGTCATAGGCTAACACAAGTAGCTTGGGATAGTCATAGGCTAACACAAGTAGCTGCCAGAAGTTGTTGAGCAGACACGCAAGTACAACATTGATTGGCAAAAACACAGCCGAAGCAGAGCAGCAAAGCACAGCCAAGGCGCCAATTTAAGCACCGCCTGCTTCCAAATAAGACAAGTGAGCAGAACATTAGCGTGAAACAAATATGGCATTGATTCAACATATTCAAATTTCCAACTCTCTACCAACCTTAGCCCTGAGGTGGAGCTGGGGCCACTCACATTTGCTCTAAACTCTGGTAAAAGTCATCCATATTCTGCACAAATAAAATGTAAATGTAACACTGCACTTTCACAATTGTCACAAATTTATATAATCTAAAAACAACCAAGGCCCAACCTGATTCCCAGGAAAGATTTGTAACAAGAGTTCCTCTAAACGATCAATATTGACAGCTACTGGAGAGCCGACTTGATGATACACCACTCCAACGAGTCTATTTTCATCATCAAATACAAGAGCTCCATTCACAAAACCATCACATGAGTTAGCATCCAGCACAAAAGAATCTGAACCTACACAGCTGGGTAGGCCAAATATTTGTTAGTTTCAAACTAAAGACTAATATATTAGTGACAAATAAAATAAACGAGTCTAGAGCATACGTCACATGGCCATCGACGAGTGAAGGAGTGCCATATCTGAGGTCATATAAGAACAACTTCTGACCCACTACAACCTCTCCTCCAAATTCAATGGAATCACAGTGATGGAATTCTGTTTTACAAGATAGCACAGTCAAACTTATTTCCCCTTCTGTATTCTCAAAGGTCTTTGTTTGCATAGCATCTGTGGGCACAGGTAAAACATCACTGTCATCAGGAAGAGGAAAGTTTAGGACATGATGACCAAATGGAGATTCGTCTTCACGCTGTTTCATTAGAGCACTCTCAAAAAGAAGGCAATACGATCCTTGATGCGCCCTAAGATTGATGACAGGAATGAATGTATCATAACTCTCATCTTCAGCTTCAGGATCACCAATAGCAAGCATAACTAGAGCATTGGCAATTTGATCACGGCGCTCTTGATTGTGGGTAACAGGGCTAAAATAAGGCTCAGGAATAGCTGCATGGAAGAAGCCCAGTTTATCAAACTAATAGACCAAAACCCCTTGTGACCGATGTGAATTTTCAAAATTAATGCAAACCAACACAAAACATACCTGGGGGAGGTGGTGTAGGTGATTGGGGTGGCGGAGGAGATGGTGGGGGAGGCAGTGGTGGAGGTGATGGGGGAGGCAGTGGAGCAAGCCTACGTGCTTTCCGCTTCCTTAATTTGAAAAGCCACCACTTGGGGAAGTTTCTAAAGATGGCTCTTTTACGTGCCATTATCTAAAACAAGTGGCTTTTGATAAGAATTGGGACGTTACGATACAAATAGATAGTACTGTAGTACAAAAATTCAAGATGTATGCCTTAACAACATAATCATATTTCACTTTTCACATTCAATCGCCGCATGGATGGACAAGCATATGAAGCGTGAGCAAATGAGTAACGCTAGGACAGGGTTTTTTTTAGTAGTCCATGAGAAATTGTTCTGAAGGCATACCAAACAGCATAGGAGAAGAGCGGCGGCCATTTACCTGTCAGAGCTGGATGGCTAAAGTCAGCCGGAAATAGCCAAGGAGGCCGGATCTGGAC
>NW_021289984.1:0-913 GCF_002162155.2 Triticum dicoccoides
AAATGTCATAATAGGTAGGTATGGTGACTATTTTGACAAAGGTATAAGGAGGCTTATGTGTGATAGAGTGTATCATATGATGGTGTTTGGATGTACCTGCTAAGTTTGCACTAACTCTCGAGATGAAAAAGGGCGATGCACGGAATCGAGGAGGCTAGCAAATTACGAAATGATAGGAGTGCGTATAATCCATGGACTCGCATTAGTCATAAAGAACATCAGCGGGTTTTAATGCCAGAGTCATCATGATCCCTGCCGCGTCCAAAGACCGAATCAACGCAGCGGTGTATATTTTAATTTAGCCTAGCAGCCGGTAGCAACAAATGAGAAGGCGGTATGCCTTGTGATCACGCCTTGCGATCAGGCGTACTCGTATGGTATTATACACGCCTAAGCGAAACCCGCCCCTACAGTTCAACTCAACATGTCGTAATAATATGCTTTTTAGAATTGAGGTTAAACGCTAAACGATCACGCTTGTTGTATGTTGCATCGCCTTCCGATTTGGCGCGTGTGGTGGTTGCCATGCTGGCGGCCAGTCGACGGCTCAGTCAAAGGCACAGGCAGCGCTACGACTATACCTGGCCATGGAAAGCCCGGCCCGGCCGGCCTGGCCCGACACTGCCCCCGGGCCGTGCTCGGGTCTAGATTTTGAGCCCGAAGGCCGGGCCGGGCCCGTGGTTTTTACATTTTCCTAAATGTTGGGCCGGGCCAGCCCGAAGCCCGACAAGCTTTTACGTGTTCGGGCCGGGTTCGGGCCCAGAAAACAGGCCCAATGGCCGGGCCAGGTCAGGCCCGAGCCTAGATTTTTTGCGCCAGCCCGGCCCGAGGTATGGCCAGGTATAGCTACGACTGATGCATCTGTCGGTCCAGCGCGGATGGGGTGGGGGAGGGGGGTTAGGGAACGAAATAG
>NW_021289985.1:0-1249 GCF_002162155.2 Triticum dicoccoides
CCTCTTGCCATGTTTAATAACAGTTAATATTGTTGGATAGCATAACCGAGAGAGAACTAAATAATTGATGTGGTGTTCCGTCAACATGCACCTCGTTGCATATTGAGCTCCATTTAACTTGTAGTATTGTTTGTTGCACTTTGCCATGCCATGCTTCATTAAACCGGACATGCATCATACTCGTTTGTGCATCATGCCATGTTGATGTGTTGGTTATTTACTATGTTGTGTGCTTCTTTTCCGGTGATTGCTTCTTCGGGTTGGTTCCGATAACGTCGCGTTTGTGAGGATCCGTTCAACTACGACCGTTTGTCTTCTTCTTGGATTCGTTCTTCTTCCTTGCGGGATCTCAGGCAAGATGATCATACCCTCGAAATCACTACTATCTTTGCTATGCTAGTTTGCTCGCTCTTGCTATGCCAATGCTACGATGCCTACCATTTGCTTGTCAGCCTCCCAAATTGCCATGTCAAACCTCTAACCCACCATGTCCTAGCAAACCATTGATTGGCTATGTTACCGCTTTGCTCAGCCCCTCTTATAGCGTTGTTAGTTGCAGGTGAAGATTGAAGTTTGTTCCTTGTTGGAACATGGAGATGTTGTTCCTTGTTGGAACATGTTTACTTGTTGGGATATCACAATATATCTTACTTAATTAATGCATCTATATACTTGGTAAAGGGTGGAAGGCTCGGCCTTATGCCTGGTGTTTTGTTCCACTCTTGCCGCCCTAGTTTCCGTCATATCGGTGTTATGTTCCCGGATTTTGTGTTCCTTACACGGTTGGGCTATAATGGGAACCCCTTGACAGTTCGCCTTAAGTAAAGCTCCTCCAGCAATGCCCAACATTGGTTTTACCATTTGCGCTAACAACCTACCACCTTCCCTTGGGTTCTGCAGACTCAAGGGTCATCTTTATTCTAACCCCCCCGGGCCAGTGCTCCTCTGAGTGTTGGTCCGAACTGAGCTGCCTGCGGGGCCACCTCGGGGAAACTTGAGGGTTGGTTTTACTCGTAGCTAGTCTCATCTGAGTGTGCCCTGAGAAAGAGATATGTGCAGCTCCTATCGGGATTTGTCGGCACATTCGGGCGGTGTTGCTGGTTTAGTTTTACCCTGTCGAAATGTCTTGTTGTACCGGGATACCGAGTCTGATCGGAATGTCTCGGGTGGAGGTCTATTCCTTCGTTGACCGTGAGAGCTTGTCATGGGCTAAGTTGGGACACCCCTGCAGGGTATTATCTTTCGAAAG
>NW_021289986.1:0-10899 GCF_002162155.2 Triticum dicoccoides
TACGGCCAGGTAGAACTAGCCGCAAAATATTCCCAACAGGACTGTAAATTAGACAGCCTGTTAGATGGGATTGAAGAGGAGTACAATCAGTCAGTTTGACGATGTAATTTGAAATGACATGTAAAATGCCTTCTAGCCGGATTGTAGATCGTTTGTCTTTGCGGACCTTTTCGCTTCAACCTCCGGACCCAATAGTCCGGAGTGTGTTCGAATACCCTTACGGTTATAGAAGAACCGGGGCATGCATGGAGACAAGGCGTCGGGGTCATAATTGCTTTATCAGACAAGTGCCCAACTAGCTATGTTATATTACATGGTTAGTAAGAAACATCTTCCAGGGAGAATAATTCTGTTAAGGGTTCCTTTCCCTGGGAGGCATGCCCTAAAGTGCATGTCTGGACTGCGAAAATAGCAGAGAAAGCATCTGGGGGCAAATGAATAAGTAATAAATCATCTTTCAAGTCACCGACCGAATATTCTCTTAAGAACGCTAGCTTTCGGCTTCACCCAGTCTGAGGTACACATCCGGCTGACCCGGCAGTAACAATCGCAGAGGTGCTCCCTTTACCTCCTAGCCGAACAATCGGGAACATAGGGGTAAGCACAGGAGCCAGGCAACCCAGCTTGGCCAAAACTTAAGTCATATCGATGCATATAATGGTGAAAAATAAGGTACATGCGGAAGTATGACACATGTGTCGGGCATGAAGCCCGTATAATTAAGCTTCTCTTAAAGAAGCCCCCAGGTATAATGAGTGCTAGGAGCACATCAACTGTGTGCGAACAATGCGCAGATCAGCCTATCCAAGGTATTCGAGAAAAAAAGTGAGAAGAAGGAGGGGGACAAGAGACAGTGAAAATGTAAAAAGGAGGACGGAGGAGTGAGACGAACTCTGAGTCCGGCGTTAGGCGTAGAATCTTCGGAGACTGGCTGCGTCCCATGGGTTCGGCTCGAGTCGGTTGTCAGATGCGTTGCGTAGACGGTATGCTCCGCCGGTTAGGACTTGGTCGATGATGAAGGGACCTTCCCACTTGGGCTTAAGTTTGTCCTTTTTTTTGTCCGGCAGGCGTAGAACAAGTTCGCCAACATTGTAAGCTTTGGCCCGTACTTCTCTGCTTTGATATCTTCGAGCCGGCTATTGATAAAATGCGGAACGAGCTTTTGCCACATCCCGCTCCTCCTCTAAGGCGTCCAAACTGTCCTGCCGATCCAGCTCGGCTTCTCTTTCTTCGTACATGCGCACGCAAGGTGAGTCGTGAATTATATCGCAGGGCAGAACTGCCTCTGCGCCGTACACCATAAAAATAGTGTGAATCCGGTAGTTCGGTTTGGTGTGGTCCGCAGCCCCCAGAGTACGGAGTCGAGCTCCTCTACCCAGTGCGTGTTAGATTCCTTGAGGGACCGCACTAGTCTGGGTTTGATGCCGCTCATGATTAGACCATTTGCTCGCTCGACTTGGCCGTTAGTTTGGGGATGATAGACTGATGCATAGTCGAGCTTGATGCCTATATTTTTGCACCAGAGTTTGACCTCGTCGGCCGTGAAATTCGTGCCGTTATCAGTGATGATGCTGTGGGGGACGCCAAAACGGTGTACTACCCCGGATATAAAATCTATCACAGGTCCAGATTCTGTCGTTTTAACCGGCTTGGCTTCAATCCATTTGGTGGATTTGTCCACCATGACCAATAAGTATTTGCGCTTGTGGGTTCCCCCTTTAAGGGGTCCAACCATGTCAAGCCCCCAGACCGCGAACGGCCAGGTGATGGGTATAGTTTTGAGGGCGGTGGGTGGCATGTGGCTCTGATTAGCGAAGAGCTGGCAACCGACGCATCGTTGGACTAAGTCCTGAGCATCTGCCCGGGCTGTCGGCCAATAAAATCCTATATGGAAGGCCTTGCCTACAAGGGCCCGGGCTGCAGCGTGGTGCCCGCCGAGTCCGGCGTGAATTTCAGCCAGGAGATTACGCCCTTCCTCTTCGGAGATACACCTTTGAAGGACTCCGGTTGTGCTTTTCTTCTAAAGTTCTCCCTCATGGACCTTGTAGGCTTTAGATCGCCGAACTATGCAGCGGGCCTCATTTTGGTCTTCGGGAAGTTCCTGCCTAATTAAGTAGGCTAGGAATGGTTCCGTCCACGGGGCAATTACTGCCATTATTTCGTGGGCTGAAGGTGTTATTTCATTTGCTGAGCCGCCGATTGTGTCAGAATTGTCTGGGTTAGGTGCTGCAGTTGGCTCCGGATTGTTATTTCCGGACTCCTCTTCCCATAATACGGATGGCTTAAAGAGCCGTTCCAGGAAGATGTTTGGAGGGACGGCGTCGCGTTTTGCGCCGATGCGTGCTAATACTTCTGCTGCCTGGTTATTATCCCGGGCTACATGGTGGAATTCTAGTCCTTCGAACCGAGCTGACATTTTTAGGACGGCGTTGCGGTAAGCTGCCATTTTTGGATCTTTGGCATCAAAGTCTCCATTTACTTGGGATATTGCGAGGTTTGAATCCCCGCGCACCTCTAGGCGTTGAATGCCCATGGAGATTGCCATCCGGAGGCCGTGTAGGAGGGCCTCGTATTCGGCTGCGTTGTTGGAGTCCATGTACATTATTTGAAATACATATTGGACTGTGTCTCCAGTTGGGGACGTCAAGACGACGCCAGCCCCCAAGCCAGCCAACATTTTGGATCCGTCGAAATGCATGATCCAATTGGAGTACGCGCCGTACTCTTTAGGGAGTTCGGCTTCGGTCCATTCAGCGACGAAGTTAGCCAGAACTTGCGATTTTATAGCTCGCCGTGGTTTGTAGGTTATGTCAAATGGTAAGAGCTCAATGGCCCATTTTGCAATCCTGCCCGTTGCGTCGCGATTGTTTATAATATCGTTGAGAGGTACTTCAGAGGCCACCGTTATGGAACACTCTTGAAAGTAGTGTCGCAGCTTCCGGGATGCCATGAACACCGCATACGCTATCTTTTGATAATGTGGGTACTGGGACTTGCATGGAGTTAAGACAGTGGATACGTAGTACACTGGTTTTTGAAGAGGGAATCTGTGCCCTTCTGTTTCTTGTTCGACGACGAGTACCGCGCTGACAACCTGATGTGTTGCTGCGATATATAATAATATAGGTTCGCCCAGATTGGGCGCGGCCAGGACCGGATTTGTTGCCAGTATGGCCTTGATTTCTTCGAGTCCGGCCGTGGCGGCATCCGTCCATTCGAAGTGTTCGGTGCGCCGGAGGAGGCGATAGAGGGGCAGAGCCTTTTCTCCCAGACGGGAGATGAAGCGGCTTAGAGCCGCTACGCACCCCGTTAGTTTTTGTATTTGCTTGAGGTATTTTGGGATATCCAATTTTGACAGAGCTCGAATTTTGGCTGGGTTTGCTTCGATTCCTCTACCGGATACAATGAAGCCCAAAAGCTTTCCGGCTGGAACTCCGAAGACACATTTTTCCGGGTTGAGCTTAATGTCATATGCTCGAAGGTTGTCAAATGTCACCCTCAAGTCGTCTACTAGGGTTTCGACGTGTTTGGTCTTGACGACCACATCGTCTACGTATGCCTCTACTGTTTTGCCTATCTGGGTAGCCAGACATGTCTGAATCATGCGCTGATATGTTGCGCCGGTGTTTTTGAGTCCGAAGGGCATTGTGTTGAAGTAGAATGGCCCATATGGAGTAATGAATGCCGTTGCGGCCTGGTCTTTTTCCGCCATCTTGATTTGATGGTATCCTGAGTATGCGTCGAGGAAGCACAATGAATCATGCCCTGCGGTAGCATCGATGATTTCGTCGATGCGAGGGAGAGGGAAAGGGTCCTTTGGACAGGCCTTGTTAAGGTATTTGAAATCGACGCAGAGGCGCCAGGATTTGTCCTTTTTTGGTACCATTACTAGGTTGGCTAGCCAGTCCGGATGTTTGATATCTCTGATGAATCCGGCTTCTAAGAGCTTGGCTAGCTCCTCTCCCATTGCCTATCTTTTGGGTTCGGAAAATCACCGAAGAGCTTGTTTGACTGGCTTGAATCCTTTTAGGATATTTAGGCTGTGCTCTGCCAGCCTGCGTGGGATTCCTGGCATGTCTGAAGGGTGCCAGGCAAAAATGTCCCAATTTTTTCGGAGGAATTCTCGTAGTGCGGCTTCTACATCAGGATTTAATTGTGTCACAATGGATGCCGTCTTTGTGGGGTCCGTTGGATGGACCTGAAATTTGACTATTTCGTCTGCTGGTTTGAAAGAGGTGGACTTGGACCTCTTGTCGAGTATCACGTCGTCCCTATCCACCGTTGAGCGCAGCGCAGTTAGTTCCATTGCCGCTAGGGCTTCGGATAGTGCCTCTAGGGCCAGTGCGGCTGTCTTATTTTCAGCGCGTAGTGCTATATCTGGATCACTGGCGAGAGTGATTATTCCATTGGGTCCGGTCATTTTGAGCTTCATGTACCCGTAATGGGGTATAGCTTGGAAGATTGTGAATGCCTCTCGCCCTAACAAAGCGTGATATCCGCTGCCGAATGGGGCCACTTGGAACGTGACCTCTTCGGACCTGTAATTGTCTGGCGAGCCGAACACTACATCTAGTGTTATTTTTCCTGTGCAGCGTACTTCTCGACTACGGATTATTCCCCTAAAGGTTGTGTTGCTCCGCTCGATGCGGCTCCAGTCAATTTCCATTTTTTGAAGAGTTTCTTCGTAGATGAGGTTTAATCCGCTGCCGCCATCCATGAGTACCTTGCTAAGACGAAAGCCGTCCACTATCGGACTGAGGACCAATACGGTTGGTGCTCTAGCTGTTCGGAATTTAGGTTCGTCACTGGCATTGAAGGTGATAGCCGTGTCACTCCATGGATTTGTTGTTGCTACTTGGTAGACTTCAGCGAGGCTGCGGATTGTTCGTTTCCGCATGTTATTTGATGCGAAAGTCTCGAAGACTGTTAATACCGTACTGGTACTGAGATTGGTGTTATCTTGTACTGCTTGTCTATTAGTTTGGGTTGGGAGACGTCAGGACAAATCATATCTGCAGAAACTGTGTTGGGTGTGTGCAACCAGTCGTCTCAACTGCCGCAAGGACTGCGACAAGGACACGACCAAAGACGTGCATGTCGTCTTCTAGATTTACGTGCAGTGATAAAATGCCACATGTCCTAGAATAAGAACCAGTCTGGTGACAATGCATTTTTAGCTTTGAGCCTGTTGTAACTTCGGCCAGTGAACCTCGCAAAATCAGTGTTCTTTTAGGACTCGGCTCCCCCGACTCGTAGAAGGATGTAATCTAGTTGCATCTACCATCCAAAAGCATCGAACGTCCCTCCTCCCCCATACTATTTAGGTTGCATCTTATACTCCGCATTCTCTGCTAGCTTCTGTGGAGATGTGCTGCGTGGACATATCCTTGAGAGCTAAAGAGCGAGGCTTGTAAGATTTTGGGCACTAAACAAAGTTTTTTTTTACATCAAAGTACTCTTTATTGCAAGATGATCATCGTATTATCTTCTACAAGAGTATCAACAATCTCTATGGGTGAAACTTCCATCCACCCCACACACACCTTACTTCTAGTTAATTTTGCTAAATTATGGGCAGCACAATTAGTCTCTCTAGGAGTATACTCAAAGATAATAGGCCGAAAATCACACGCAAGGTGATATATATCACCAAACGCTGATAGATCGAAAGAGTGACCTCCATTCTTCATTGTCTCTATCACTTCGATGTTGTTAGACCCGACTGTAATTGCCAAATTTAAACCATACCATAAGACCAGTGCATCAGCCATAAGTGCATTTCCGCACTAATCAATTTCTCCGTATCCTGCCGCGACGAATCTGCCATTTGAGTCTCTGATAACAGCGCCATACGAGCGCCTGAGTGAATCTGGGTCAAAAGCCCCATCCACGTTTAGCTCCTTGGTCTTTCCCAGCCAGGTCACTTGATCATTGCCTTTGCATCGCCATAGTATAGTTAGCAACCAAAACCCTGATTGCCATTGCTATGAACTTAGGTTCTTGGACCTTTTCATTATGCACTAACTTTCTTCTCTCCCACCATAAATACCAGGAACCAATAGCAATTGTTTCCGTTGAATTTCCCAGACCAAGGACCACATATTGTTCAGCTGGTTGAAACAATAAATATTCTAGCATATCTTCTCCCGCATGACCCACAACAGACGATTTATGCACAAAACGAAGATGGTAGGCGTGAACAAGCAAGAATGCCTTGTTGGGTTGATGCCTTTGTTGCATGATGGGCCAAATGGGCTAGGTCTTTTTTTTAGGACTTGGGTTGTTAACTTCGGTCTTTTAATGAGCACAGATTAGAACTCAACACTAGCCATTCAACAATTATTTCAAGTTGAGTCACGAGCTACTCGTTTAGTACACGAGCTTGGAGTTTTAATTCCAATCTTACTTCCGTGAAAAAAAAAATGAACTTACTTGTCAGTACCACTAATCAAAGGACAAGCCAAAACAATTTACGCACACTAACATCACCCATTAATACCAAATTAATGTTCAAATAATCTCCTTATTGCATATTATGAATTTGATCTATTTCACTGATTTCAGATTTTATTTTCTTTCAAAAAATTGAAGTATTAATATTTTCCATGCCACAAAATTTAAGACATGGTAGGCTCATCTGCACTCGTTCAAGAAAAAAAATCTAAAATAAAATGCAAAAAAATCCACATTTCTTTTGCATGGTAGATAATTTGGTGCGTAATGTGCGCTCCAAAGTTCAGACCATTTGGACATATGAGTAGCTCCCAGCAAAAAAGACAAATCAAGTCAGAATAGTAGATGAACAGTAAACTTTTTTACAGGCCCCAAATTTGTCTTTTTTGTTGAGAGCTACTCAAATGTCCAAACGATCTGAAATTTGGAGTGCACCTTACGCATGAAATTATCTACCATGCAAAAAAATTGGAATTTTCTAAAATATTCTAGTATTTGCTTTGAATATTTTCTTCATCGCAGGTGCAGATGAGCCTGGGCACCAAATCATTGCTCCCTTTGACGGTATTTTATTTTGGAATCTGAGGATCAATATGTTGGATACTGAATCAGGTTATTTTCCAAACTATATCACGTATTGAGGTCCGAAATTTGAGAATGAACATGCTCCCTCTTACCCCTCTTTTCACATGTTGATTTCCTTAATTAGTGGTCAGATTAACTCTTACCTTCTTACCTCACATGTAAAACGTGAGGGTAAGAGGGAGCATGTTGAAATTTCCCCTTGGTAAGTACGTGAAATGGGATTAGCTTTTCTGGAAAAAAATGATGTGACTGAAGCTTTAATAGAAAGAAGAAAATGAATGATAAGAGAGGGGACGATGATGTTAGTAGACTATCCTAATAAGTTGTGTGTGTTGATCATCTAGTTAGCCTACGACAATTATGTATTCTTGTACTTCACCTTGAACTACTACTGAATTTCTACAAAAATGGAGTCTAGCTAGAACCGTAGGCTTGAGGGGATCGACCAGATTTAGTGCATGTTCGTGGACAAGGGCATTGAGGGCCTCCTCTTACTTGTCATTCTTATTTATAGAAGTCCTTACTTTTCTTCTTCCCTCTAATCTTGAACCACATGATAGCTCTAACTTCTAGAGTAAATACTTCAGTTACTCGCCCTAGAAACTCGCTTGATTGACAACCAATATGACTACATATTGTTATGTTTCACTAGTTGTCTATTACTTCAACTTGGGACTCATTGGGAAAATCATATCCATAGAGGAACTGTTTTCAGAACGCAGCTAGTTGTCACATATGTGGTTAGAATTGCAGCCAGGACATGATCGAATACTTGTAGGTCACATTCTTGATTTACATGCAGCGAGGAAGTGCCGCATATCCTTATATAAGAATCAATGTTGTGTCGACTCATCTTCAGCTTTGCATTTGCTGTAACTACAGCCGGCGATGTTTTGCAAGGGACGCGCTTTTTCAGGACTCGACTCCCCTTACTTGTAGAAGCACAGCCAGGGGCATAACATAACTGCTCCATCCACCGTACAACAACATCATTCTCTGCCAGTTGTTGTGGTTGTGTCTCCTGACCTAAAACTTAAGAGAAAGAAGCAGTCAGCCTTGACTAAAAATTCTGATTTATTTTTATTTATTTTCCTTTTTTGAAAAGGAGGTTGAAACCCCCGGCATCCAAGGGTGAACAAAGTCATATAATCAGACAAACAAAACTTGAGACAAAACAAAACTTTAGTTAAAAAAGAGAATGAACCTTGTGAGATTTTCAACACATAAAGAAGCTGCTATTGTGTGAACAAACATGCATGCTCATATCAGTACTGAAGCCCCTCAAACACGTAAACAACAAAGATGACAGATGGAACAACTAGTACTTCATCCGGATGAATGTGTTAGGAACTTTAACACTAAGAACTCTGCACAAAGTTTCCAAAATTACTAGAAAACTTGGCCCAATGAAGAAATAAGTAGCGTTTTCTGAACATATTCAGCAACTTAAGAAATGAACGACTTCGTGCATTGGTATTTCTGAATTCATGATGCCAACAATATATCTTCAGCCTATATATCTTCAAAAGTTCAATTCTGGATTATTGACAGTTATATAGCATAAAAATTTCAGTGCTTGAAATGCTTTTTGACACATAATTAAGAAACACGTACCATCAATATGTCTTTGTAACTTCTAATGATTCCATTTTCATCAAAAGCATTTTCATTTATGACTGAAATTTCTTTAGCTATTAAATTATTATTTTCATTTCCTGGTTTTTGTTTCCCGGCTCTTGCGAAATACAACAACTAAGAGAGTTAAAATAGAGTACTGCAAAATTGTTTATTTGTACTATAAAATTAGGGACTTCCTTCGTATTCATAATGAAAACACTCAAGAAATTCGATGAAAAATTCACCTTTAGATTTTTGTTGTCAACAGTGTCACACCTATAGGGAGTCCTTTGGTAATATGCATCTATTTTTTTTTACTACAACTGCTTCTTGACAATACCTCTGACCTCTGAAGGTGTTTACTGCAACTTAATTTATTTGTACTATAAAATTTGGGAAATACCTCTGACGGTGTTACCTTTCTTCTCTTTAGTAGCCTATCAATCCATGTTTTCTTCAAAACTATTGTCATTTCTATCTATTAATTGATTATGTGATGTGCTGATCTTTTTTGTCCTTGCTGTTGGGTAATGCAACAACTCACAACATTAAAGCAGAATACTGCAACTTATATTATTTGTACTAAAGAATTAGGGAAATTAATTTGGTGGTTCTTCTGGTGCACCAGCATTAGGTGATTTTTTTTCTTTCTTTCTCTTTGAACTTTTGTTTTTCAATTGTCTTTCTTTCAGGCGTGCAATGCTCAACAGATCATTTAATGCTTGAGGAGTCCCGCTGGCATCATGTCTCGTATCAGAATTATATGCGCATGCATCGACTTGCTTACTAATGCTATCAACACTATTCAAACATAGATGTTTGGGTGGCGAAGTTGTCCAATTTGTCTACTTCAAAATAGGTTGTGCAATTTGTATGGAAGAACTTTTTTTGTGCTGAAAGGCCACCAACTTTGGAATTTCTACAACAGTTATTCCATGAGTTTGTTGAATAGATCCCGAGTGTGCTTCTCGAGGCTAACGATTCAATATGTAATATGCATGATAGATTTAATATTTATCATGTCAGGGCTTTTCAAAGAATGGCGGAATAATAGTTCTATTCTCTCGAATTGTGCACAACTATGTTTAGCTATTAAATTGTTATGCAAGATTGCTAATAACTTTGAATTCTTCTTATAATGTCCCGCTAGTTCTTCAACACAAGGTGTTCTAGATCGTTCGTATTCATATTGAAAACACTCAGATATAACAAGATTGCAAATTTTAATTGGTTTCACCAACATGGGTGTCTTCATTTTGAAATGACCTTTGTATCTGCTTTTCCTGTCACGACTCTTCTGAACGGTCCGATAAAAATGGATGTTGTCTAATCTGACTTTGGATAGTGTATTAGATCAAGCTTCAAACTCTCACTTAGTTCTGTGGTCTGCATTCCCAAGGTGAAAAAAGTCCTCATGTACCATTCTTCCCACTTATCCTTTACGGCTTTCCCTTATAAATAGTATCAAACAAAGATTGCTTCAGATAGTGTTAGTTTCTTCAAAACTTGCATTATCATCAAACTCGTATGTCCATACACTAAAAACTGCAAGAAGAGACAGTTCTTATTAATCATTAACATCGGACTTGTATGTACCTACATAATTGTTTGGCCACATTTTGCAAAATGTAAAAAGTACATAGGCGATTTGGACTTCTTGAAATACATGCTCTATCACCATTCTGGCCGTTCCAGCGTCTTGATCGGTGAATATAGTCCGAAGGTTCTTATTTACGTCTTGAAATAAATATATCAAAAAAATCAAAAAGAATTATGTCCCATCATAAGGTAGGAAGCACTAAAATATCTCTGAAATGATTGAACCCAACAAACCCTCCAAGGCTACCGAAAGTGATAGGCCAGCAAACTAACTAACAATTAACTTTGCAGTCTACTGCTGTGAGCCTGTGACCATGTTTGTGTGCCCGACCCAACAAAAACCCTTCGAAGTTACCGATTTTGTCCTGAACTGCTTGAGGGATGGCAAGCGGGGTGATGTAGTTAACGGCTTATGAACGTCCCATGTGTTGTCCATGAACGTCCGACGCTAAGAGTTAAAGAGAAGTGCCGGCCATAGTAGTTCCACTACAAGCCTTAAACTATAATCATTGTTTATTTGTACACTAGGAGGTAGAGTGAGAAGTTAGGAGGGAGAACGGTGGAGGAAGCGACATATGAGACTTTTGTATTCTCCAGCAGGTCCTATGGAGCGTCTACTGCCATCTTTATTTGCCTACCCTTTAC